>NW_020885499.1:0-13258 GCF_003945725.1 Corapipo altera
GCTGTCTCTCTCCTTGCCTTGCTCAGGTGCTCCTGCTATTGCTGACAGGCTCTCTGGGAATGGCAGGTTGAGCTGCAGAGTCAGGCCCAGGCCCTGGGGCTCCTCCTGTGCAGGGCTGAGCACAGCAAGGAGCTGTCCAAGCTCTCTCTGTCCTGGGGGGCTCTGCATTCTGGGAGCCTGGGAATGAACTCACTGTCCCTGACTTTGGGAAAGGGGGAGTAAATTTCTCTGCCATGGGTCCCTCTGCTCTCCAGAGGAACACAGGAGTGTAACTTTGAGCTGTGTCTCAGAAAGGTGCCAGTGCAGGGCAGCTGGCACAGGACAGAGGAACAGAGCAGCTCCCCTCACTCTGCACTGGGCCTCAGACAATCCTCCTGCCTCACAGGCCTCTCTGTTCTCCTGGAGTGCAGCAGAATCTCTCCCTCTGCCTTCTGCCATGCCCCTGCCTGCACCTTGGCAGTGCTGTTGCTGACAAGCTGCTCTGCCTTAAGGGGCAGATTCTTTGTCAAAGTTCCCCCCCCAGGACTGGCCCTGCCCTCACTGTTCCCATGCCCTGACTGGGGGGAGCAGGGCTGACTGCCCAGTGTCCTGCAGGCCGAGGTCCTGCTGCTCACAGAGCACTCGATCAGCAGCAATCAGGGTTCCAGCAACCACGGGGAAGGAAGGTCACCTGGACATGGTCAAACGGGAAGCGTTAAGAAGCAGGGATGGGCCTGTGAGAAAGGGCTTTGGCTTTTCCCAGAGAAGTCTACCCTGCACAGTCACTGTCCTTTCCTCCTTGAACAGGTCCCCATGTCCAGAGGCAGCAAATGTCCAACAGCAGCTCCATACCCCAGTTCCTCCTCCTGGCATTTGCAGACAGGCGGGAGCTGCAGCTCCTGCACTTCTGCCTCTTCCTGGCCATCTCCCTGGCTGCCCTCCTGGCCAACGGCCTCATCCTCAGCGCTGTAGCCTGTGACCACCACCTGCACCCCCCCATGGGCTTCTTCCTGCTCAACCTCTCCCTCACAGACCTGGGCTGCATCTGCACCACTGTCCCCAAAGCCATGCACGATTCCCTCCAGAACACCACAACCATCTCCTACATGGGATGTGCTGCACAGGCCTTTTTCTTTCTGTTTTTCATCTCAGTAGAGTATTATCTTCTCAGCATCATGTGCTACGACCGCTACGTTGCCATCTGCAAACCCCTGCACTACAGGACCCTCCTGGGCAGCAGAGCTTGTGCCCACATGGCAGCAGCTGCCTGGGCCACTGGGTTTCTCAGTGCTCTGCTGCACACCGCCAATACATTTTCCCTGCCCCTGTGCCAGGGCAATGCCCTGGGCCAGTTCTTCTGTGAACTCCCAAACATCCTCAAGCTCTCCTGCTCACACTCAGGCTACCTCAGGGAAATTGGGCTTCTTCTGGCTACTACCAGTTCATCACTTGCTTGTTTTGTTTTCATTGTTTTCTCCTATGTGCAGATCTTCAGGGCTGTGCTGAGGATTCGCTCTGAGCAGGGAAGGTACAAAGCCTTTTCCACGTGCCTCCGCCACCTCACCGTGGTCTCCCTGTTCCTCAGCACTGGCATATTTTCTCACCTGAAGCCCCCCTCCATCTCCTCCCCATCCCCGGATCTGGCCCTTTCAGTTCTGTACTCAGTGGTTCCTCCAGCACTGAACCCCTTCATCTACAGCCTCAGGAACCAGGAGCTCAAGGATGCCCTGGGGAAAATGATGACTGGATGCTTTTCAGGAGCAATAAAGTGCCTGTTTTCTGGTGCATAGCATTCAGAATGAGACTCTTCAGTAGCCCAGCCTTCCTGCTCATGTTTTCTGTGGAGGTCATTGGGTTCTTTTTGCAATAATTTTCTGTGCAATTAAATATTATTATGCATCTGCCTTCTAATTTAGTGTCTACCCATTGAATTTGACCCAGACAGGTATAAATGATGAACTGTGCTGTTTGAGTATTTAAACAAAATAAAGGACCCTGCAGTGCCTTCTTTGTCTGAGACCCTTCTTCTCAGATATTCCTATAGGACAGCACACTGCAGGACAGAGTGTATTTGCAAAGGGGAAGGGGACAATAATCCCAGCCCAGCAGCACTGCCAGGGAGCAGCAGTGCTTGGTCTTTGCAGAGCTGCACTCTTGCCACTTCCACACTGTCCTCCTCAGCCCCTTTCTGGCTGTAAGGCCTGAGTGCTCACTGAGCACAGTCCTGGGGGCTGGAAGCCCTTGGAGCACAGGCAGGGACAGGCCCTGGGAACTTGTGAAGCAGAGCTGGGCTCCCTCACAGCATCTCCAGGATGCTGTGGGACCTTCTGAGGGCAGTGCATATACTGGGTCACTTCTCCTGTGACCTTGCTCCAGGGCTGGAACTCTCCTGCAGTGACACCATGACACTGCTGCTCTCTGCTTTTCAGGTTTCATTTCAGGTTTCAGGTCTTCCCCTCCTGTTCCCAGGGACATCCTGGGAGTGCTTCAGAGCTGCCATCCTGGGGCAGCTCCTGCCCAGCGTGGGCAGGCACAAGGTCTCTCCAGCTGCTCCTCTCCCCTCCCCAGTGCCACTGTTTTCTGCAGCCTCCTCCTCCTTGCCCAGCACAGCCCTCCTGGCACAGTTGGACACAGCCCTTGTTCTACCCCCTCCTCAGGCACCTGCCCAACCCCCTCAGCTCCAGCCTGAGGGCCAGAAACCTTCAGGGCAGAGAGGTACCGGGGAAAATGCTGAGCAAACCTTTCAGCTGCACTCAAATCCAATTGGAGGGGTTGAACTCCTGGGAGAAATCACTTCCAATTCTCCAGAACCACCAGAACAACCTGTGTTGTGTCCTGGGCACTCCTCTGGCAGTGTGTGATGCTGCAAAGATTTTGTTGTCAGGGATATTGAGAAGGCTGGGCAGTGTCACTGAGAGACCTCTCCCAAAGCCTTGGAAAGGCCAGAGCCATCCCAGAGCTTTCTGGGGCCTTGGCAAAGGCAGACATGGAACCACTCTGCAAACAGGGCAGCAAGGAGGGTTGGCAGAGTTCCAGACTGCTCAAAATCAGCAGGGAAGGGGATAGGGCAAGTCCTCCTGCAGCCATTGCCAGGCATGGGAAGGACAAGGCAGGGATTGCAGAACCCCTGTGGGAGGGAAAAGAAGGGGATGTTGTGTGCCCAGACTTTATCAAGGCCCTTGACATGATCTCCTGTGGTCTCCTTATGGCCAGACTGGTGAGAGCTGGACTGAAGAAGTGGAAGATGTGGTGGGTGGGATGTTGGCTGAATGAAGAGTGTCAAATCAAACCCATGGTACAAAGTCATCTTGGCAAACACTTCCTGATGAAATCCCTCAGTGACCAGCCCTTGAACACCACTGTAGACCATCTTTATTAGCTCTCTGTACATTGGGACAAAGTGGATTTTCAACTCATTTGTGGATGATGCCAAATTTCAGGGAGACCTCGAGCAACCTGTCCTGGTTTAAAGACACATACTGGGGCGGGAACTCCAATAAAATGAACTCACTCATCTTTTTTTCCCCACCAATAGAGGGAGATAAAATACAAGGAGGTATAAGTGAAAAAATAAGAGTTTACTGACAAGAAATATAGTAGCAAAACCAGCAATACCAACAGAGCAGTTCAAAGCAACAACAGAGAGAGAAATTGCCTCCTCTCTCCCCCCTGCCCCAACTCCCTTTTGTAAACAGATAAAAATGTTGATTAGTATGTGGCTCCCTTCCCCCTTTTCCCCCTGAATGAACAAAGAACAAAAATTAAACCAGTAGAGAGAGAGGGCAAAGCAAAATGTGGGAAACTCTCTGGTCTGAGATCAGTTGTGCTGCCCAAGAACACGCTGACTCCAGAGGTGTCCAAGCGGGGCAGAGCCGGCGACTCCGGTCCGTGCGGCGGCGGGGGGGAGGCAGCGGCTCTGCTTGATTCCATGGAGTTCTGGGGAGGCACAGTGGCCCCTTGGGTCCAGGAGGGTCTGAAATGTCTCAGCGTTCCTTTGGTTCTAAAGACACCCCACATGTCACAATGGTCCCTTGGTTCCATGAGATTCCACAGTGTCCCTGCATTCCTTTGGTTCCATGAGGCCCTGCAGTGTCACAGTGCCACTTGATTCTGTGACGTTCCAAAGAATCAGAATGGCCCCTTGATTTAAGGCCAACTGCACATGGGGCTGCCTTGCGGGGAGTGTGGGCACCCAGGGAAGGGAGTTGTCACCCCCCTGGACTCAGCCCTGGGGTAACCACATCTGGACTGGTCCGTCTGTCTGTGAGGTTCCCCAATCTGGAGGAAGGACGAAGAACTGGAGAGGGTCTAGAGGAGACCTGACAGGATGGAGCTTTTCTCTATAATGGAAATAGAATGAAATCTCCACAAATAGTAGCACTGAAGGTTCAGACTGAAGGTGAGGAAAAAAAAATATCACCAATGGGGACCCTTGTGCTGCAAGAGGTCACCCAGAAGGCGTCAGGATCAGCCCATGGCTTTGTGTTCCAGGGAACAGCCAGAGCTGGTGCAGAGACATCAGGGAGGGTCTAGAAATGCTGCTGGGAGGGGGTGGGAAAGCAGGAGGTGTGTGTGCAGCCTGCAAGGCCAGAGCAGCAGCAGGGCCAGGGCAGGCCAGCCTGCAGGAGAGATGGCCAAGGGCTCTGGCAGGGCTGCAAGGCCCAAAGGCACCCAGGCCTTTGTCCCCTTGCCTCTGGCAGCTGCCTCTGCCACTCAGGCCACCACAACCAACTTGCCTGGCAGGTTCTGCCCTTGGTTTCTGCCTCGCCCCTCCCTCAGCAGCCTGGCAGGGGTTGCCCAGGTTTGGGCCTTTGTTGTTCCTCCCCCTCCCATCCCACTGCCCCCAAACAGCCCTGAGCCAGCCAGGAGGGACAGGATCTGCTGGGCCAGGGCCTGGGGCTCAAGCCTTGGCCTTTGTGCTCCACAAAACCAAGGCAGGCTTTGCTCAGCATTGCAGGGGCCTGCCCAGAGCCTTTGTCTGCCTGCACTCCTGGCCTCCAAGGAGCTGCTCCAAGGAGGCCCTGGGGAGGCTTTGGCAGTGCCTGCCCTCAGTGGGGCCCAGCAATGCTTCAAGGCACTTGCAGTTTGGCTTCTGACTTCATCAGCAGCTGCTTCAATCTTCTCTCAGTACCTCAGGATCATGGGCTGGGCTGCAAACACACCGTGGGGCTCATTAAATTCCAGAAATCCCTCAGGATCTCTTTGTCTTCCTTTAATTGTCTTCAAGGCAATTTCAAAACAAGTCTTCAAAATTTGTATTTTTTTTTTTTGTTTTAATTCAAGGATGAATATTTTTTAGTTCAAAGAAGAGGTGATAGATGTGTTCTCCACGTGAACTTGATGCTGAGTGTCTCCTCAGGAGATCCACACTGACCATGTAGGATCAACCTTGCTCCTCACCCCCCAGCCTCACCAGTTCTGACATGGCTCATCTTGGACTTACAGCTGATGCAACTCCAAACACACCGTGGAACCCATTAAAACATTGAAAAACAAATTATTTCCCTTTGTTTAATTGTCTTCAAGTCTTCAAGACTTCTACAGCTAATTGGAGATGTTTTGTAGTTTAGCTAAGCAGGAAGATTTTAAAGTGGAAGTCATGAAAAATATATATCTTTTGATGAATAGGAATGATTTACACAGAGCCGTGGGATGCAAGAGGGTCAGGGTGCAAAGGATTTGGATCCAAAGACAAGGGGGCAAAAGACATTAGTAGCATTTAATCATTGACCAGTTGAACAGTTATCAGGTGATTCAATAGCATGTGCTATAATTTTAACAGTGACTGAATTATAGATTCAAAAAAACAACATTCCCACCACAGTCAATTCACACCCACACCCAGGCAGAGATGTGTGGACACATCAATCAATGGGTGTGGAAAGGTCCCTCTTCAACAGTGCTCTTGTTGTCAAGGAAACACTCCCCAAATCCCTTTGTGTTTGCCAACAGACAAGGGGCACAGCTGGAGGAGTGTTTGTGGAGGGGGATCAGAATTGTCCTGGGCATCAGGGAGGGTCTTTGGAGTGTTGCAAACTGGAGGGTTCCCGAGCTGGGAGAGGCTGCCAGAGGTGTCCCACTGAGAGGGAGGTGCTGGGGAGCTGCCAGGGCCTCCCTCAGCCCTGCTGGTTGTGGGCTCCCAAGGGGACTGGCTTTAGTTATCTGCTGAATTTCCATCCTGGTGTCAGGAATGACTGGAGTTTCCCAAATATTTGGGATTTGTATCCAAACTGTTCCATTTGGGTTACAATTCAGGTAGGGAATGTTACAAGGCTTTCATGGGATGACTGATTATCCTGTGTTCCCCAGCTCTTACACCCATCCCAGTCACCTGGATGGTTTATTGACAATGTGTCCCAAGGGGCAGCACTTCTGATGCCATAGAAACCCCTCCCCCTGGATTAGGAAACCTTTGGAATTCAGGAGCTGTTCCAGTGGAGCATGAAAATGAACAGCAGTTTTCCTAAAGCCCAGCCCCAGTCAGAACAAAGCCAGGCCCCAGCAGTGGCAGAGCAAAGGTCCCCCCATGGCTGTGTCCCTGTGGCCGCTGAGGCGGCAGTGCAGGCCCGAGGCGGTGCCGGGTCCCGGTGCAGCCGGGGCAGAGCGGCGGCTGCGCGAGCGGCAACCCCGGCGGTGAGTGCGGCAGCGCCGTGGGAGCGGCGGCTCCGGGCACAGAGGCCGGCGGCAGCCGCTGTGGCGGCGGAGCAGCGACTCCGAGGCGCTGCAGGAGCGCCGGCTCCGCTTGCAGGCGCCGGCAGTGTTGGGAAGCCGGTGCCGGGCGGCTGCGGGGCAGCGCAGGCCAAAAGCGGCAGCGGCGGCAGCCTCGTGGCAGCGGCGGCTCCGGGCAGACACGGCCCCCGCTCCAGCGCTGCCGCCTCAGCCGCGCTCAGGGGACGGCGCGGCGGCTCCGGGGGCAGCGGCCGGGGACTCCCTCTCGGGGCAGCCCCGGCCACCAAAGAGGACCAGGGCCCGCCGTGTTCTCAGCTCGCTTCTCTGCAGTTCTCCCGGCAGCTGAGCACAGCAGGGGATGGGCAAATTGAGCTCAACCACAACAGGAGCTCCTGGAACCCAGTGGCCATTGGGACACTGCAGGGCCTGCTGGAATCCAGGGGCCGGTGGGACACGGGGGAGCCTCTTGGAGCCAAGGGACCCTTGGGATATTCTGGAATATCGTGGAATCCAGGAGCCATTTTGACACTCCAGAACCTCATGGAACCAGTGGTCCATTGTGATGCTGAGAGTTCTCATGGAACCAAAGGAACCCTGAGAGTTTTTGCAACCTCATGGAATCAAGGGGCCATTTCTGGCAGGATGCTCTGCTCTGATAATACCTAGAAATTGGTCAGAGAATGCAAAAAACACTCTCTGTGATGAGTTACTGCTGGTGTCAAGGTGCTGTTTTTAATGTTGAATTATTCTAAACCCAAAATGGTTCATGAAATTCAAACATACATCCTAGTTTTGAAGCAGGTTTTGACAGATAAACTGCCCCGTGGCCTGCAAATATGTCTGGCAGTAAAACTCTTTATAACTATAAATGCCCCGTCCAACTTTCCTGTGACAGATTCTTTCCCAGCCTTCCTTGAAGTGTGTGGAGCTTCTGCCATGAAGCAGGGACAGCTCTTCATGGTCACTGCCCAAGGGGTAAAGTGAAAGAGAGAGAACTACCCCCTGTGCTTGTGGGGTGAGTTACCTCAATCTCTGCTTCAGGATTGTTTCTTTTTGCTGGCTTTGATCCAATTGCTTTAATAGAATGACTTTGATAGACTGCACTGTCCTATCTTACACTGTACTGCTAGGAGGTTTTGGCTTTTGTACTGTGTAGTAAATAATTCTCTTTAAAGTCTTTCATCTTTTCCTTGTCTGATCAATTGTCTATTCATTTGTCATAATAAATAATTCATTTTATAGAAATATTTCTCATTTATCATCATTAAAACCTTCAGGACAAAGTGATTAAATCACACCTCTATAATTCCTTCAGTCGAAACTGAACTCTGAGCCTGAGACTGGATCCAGCCACACCCAGGCTTCTCTCTGAGAAGGAATTTGGAAAGCAAGGGGGTCCTTTGTGCACCTCGTAGCTCAACGAGACGGCTTCTGCCATCAACTTTGTCTAAGCCTTCCACCCCCCAACCCCAAGCCATGACACATGGGCATGTCTTGTGCATGCAGTGCAAACATGGACTCCTGAGCTGGTCATTTGCTGTCCCTCCTTGGAGGGAAGAACAAGCCCAATGGCCTGGGGTGAGAGGCCAGTGCTGGGAGCGGCGCTGGCTGTGCCAGGGCACTGCTGGGTGCCCCCACCCTGAGCACTCCCGCCCTTGTGCTGGTCACTGCTGTTTTCCTCTGCAGGGCGTTGTGTTGGGCACCTCCTGGAGAGCCAAGTGGAAAGCAGATGGAAGCTTTGAGGCCCTGGTCTGAGGAGATGCCCCTGCAGGATGGCAGTGCTGCTGCAAAGGTCAGCTCTGTGCCAGCAGTGCCCGTGGCTGTCCCTGCCTGCAGTCCCTGGACAGTCCTGCAGCAGGACTGGCACCGACTGCCAGAGCACTGAGTCCTCCAACAACACAGGGCTCTGCAGGACAGTGTGGAAGGGAAGGGAGAGGAGGCCAGGCAGGAGAAGGGCTGCTGCTCCCTGGCAGTGCTGCTCTGCTGGGACTCTTTTCTGGCCCAGCTTTGCACAGAGGCACCGACCCTGCAGCTGCAGAGAAGTCAGAGAGGAAAGATGTGAGGCAAACAAGCCAATGCAGAGTTCTTTATTTGGCTTAAGCACACAGTGAGTACAATTGCCAATTTGTACAGCCTGTGGGCCAGGCTAGAAAGGCAAACACTGAATTGAAAATGGTGTTTTTATATATATATGTATATATATATACTTTTTATATATATCTTTATATATATAAAGATTTTTTGGTGTGAACAAATTCTCACAAAAATAACACCCCTACCGGGAGCAAAAAATAGAGAAGATATGGTGGACCTTTAATGAAATCCATAACAGGATTGGCCTTTAATGAGGAAGATAGCATGCAGAAGAAGGAGAGTTTATTGCTTCTGAAAAACACCCAGTTATCAGTTTCCTCATGGCATCCTTGAGCTCCTGGTTCCTGAGGCTGTAGATGAAGGGGTTCAGTGTTGGAGAAACCACTGAGTACAGAACTGACACAATAAGATCCAGGAATGGGGAGGAGATGGAGGGGGGCTTCAGGTAGGCAAAGAATAAGGTGCTGCTAAACAGAGAGACCACGGCCAGGTGAGGGAGGCACGTGGAAAAGGCTTTGTGCCTTCCCTGCTGAGAGGGGATCCTCAGCACAGCCCTGAAGATCTGCACATAGGAGAAAACAATGAAAACAAAACACCCAAATATTAAACAGGCACTAACCACAATGAGCCCAAGTTCTCTGAGGTAGCCTGAGTGTGAGCAGGAGAGCTTGAGGATGTGTGTGATTTCACAGAAGAACTGGCCCAGGGCATTGCCCTGGCACAGGGGCAGGGAAAATGTATTGGCTGTGTGCAGCAGGGAATTGAGAAAGCCAGTGGCCCAGGCAGCTGCTGCCATGTGGGCACAAGCTCTGCTGCCCAGGAGGGTCCCGTAGTGCAGGGGTTTGCAGATGGCAACGTAGCGGTTGTAGCACATGATGGTGAGGAGGGAAAACTCTGTTCCAAGAAAGAAGACAAGCAGAAAGACCTGTGCAGCACATCCCATGTAAGAGATGGTTGTGGTGTTCTGGAGGGAATTGTGCATGGCTTTGGGGACAGTGGTGCAGATGCAGCCCAGGTCTGTGAGGGAGAGGTTGAGCAGGAAGAAGCCCATGGGGGTGTGCAGGTGGTGGTCGCAGGCTACAGCGCTGAGGATGAGGCCATTGGCCAGGAGGGCAGCCAGGGAGATGGCCAGGAAGAGCCAGAAGTGCAGGAGCTGCAGCTCCCGCCTGTCTGCGAATGCCAGGAGGAGGAACTGGGGCATGGAGCTGCTGTTGGACATTTGCTGTTCCTTAGCACAGGGTCTGTTCAGAAAAGGAAAGCACAGGGAACAATTAAGACAGCCCCCTCTCAGCAAAGCTGGTGCCGTTTTCAGGTAAATCCCCTCCAAGTGAAAGGCATTTCTTTTCTCTGGTTTGTGTTTTCTGAGGGTGCTGTAAGGAGCAGCAGCTCTGGTCATGTGCTGCCAAAGACTCAGCTTACAGTGCCCACCCCCAAGGGAAGGCTCAACACTGCCCAGGATCCTGTGCTCATTTCTGAGATTGCCTGAAATATTCATCTGTGAGAGTAAAAGAGTTTGAATTTCATTGCAGCCTGTTGAACTGAGGTAACAATGTCTATGCTACAATGCCTAAGCAGGAAACACACCTCAGGACTAATTCCTTTCCTGTAGCCCCTGTCTTTTCTGAGCTTTGCAGAAAATTCTCCATTCAATATCATGTAGTGGTCTGTGAGCAGGTGTGACCCTGCAGCAGCGAGACATAGAAAAGATCCTCCCTCAGCTGCCAGGTTTGCTCCTTGTCCACAGCCCTTCTGCCCCAGCCCTGGGAGCAGCTCCCCGGGATGGCTGAGAGCTGCCCCTGGCAGGCAGCAAAGTCCCTGCCCAGCACAGCACCCTGGGCTGCAGGACCCTGCTCTGCCCCACAGCCCTGGGCACCCCTGCCTGCACCCCCAGCTTCACAGCTCTGCCAAACTGACCCAAAAAAGCCCCTACTCATCCATCCCATCAGCTGGGGCTGGGCCAGCTTTAGGAGATGCCTCCAGGAGCTGCCCCTGCACTGCCCTGCAGCCACAGACTCACCGTGTGCAGCCCTGCAAGGATTCTTCCTGCAGGGAGCTCTCAGCCCTCCTGCCAGTGCTGAGCCCCTTGAAGCTCTGTGTGTGCCCTGCTGGTGTCCCTGAGCGGCCCTGGCAGTGCCCTCAGCCCTGCTGGGCTGTGCAAAAAAGCTGTTCACCAGCAGAGCTGTCTCTTTGAAGCTCTTCTTACTTGCCAGGAGCTCCCTGTGTGCCAGGAGCCTGGCCCAGCTCAGCAGCACAGCAACAGCCCCAGGCATTTCCTGACCCTCAGGGGCTTGATGTTGTTTACATGAGACTCAGTCCCTGAGAGTAAGTTCAAACAACTTCTCAAGAAGTCAAAGTGAGATTGAAACACTGAAGTTTCTTGTAGTGCTAATGAGTCTCATTGAGGGACACAACTGAGAATGTGTCCCCAGGTTCCAGTTAGAGCAGAAAACTGCAGACAGTGATGACAAGGATGGACAAGCAAGGGAAAGGTGGCTCTGATGCTGAATAAACCTTGACTTGTTTCCTTAACCCAAAGGACCAAGCCCTGACCCTCAGCCCCTGGGAAGGCAGATCCTGTCCCTGCCTCATTCCTCAGGGCTCTTCCTGGGACACTGGGATGTGGGATGTGCAATGCCAAGGGCAGGACCATGGGGTGGCACCTGCCAGGCTGCTGAGCAGGGACAAGGTGGCCGTGAGGCCCCAGGGCTGCAAGGGCGACTCCCCTCCTCCTGGCATCAGGGGCACAGACAGCAGCCATGGCCAAAGGCCTGCAGAAGGTGGCTGTGTCAGGGCCTTTCAGCTTCTCCCCATCCCTGTCTCGTCTCCAACCCAGGTTGTCCTACGGTGTCCATGCCCTGCCCCTTTCCCTGCAGGCTGTCGTCATCCCCCCGGCTTCCCCACCTGGCTGGCACCTTCCTGCACTGACATCTCTGCGTCTTCCCTGGCTCTTCCTGCACACACAAAGCCTTGGGCTCACCCAGATTCCTCCTGGGTGTCGCGTTGCAGCCCAGTGTTTTCCATGGAGTGAAATTCCTTTTTCCTCATGTCCACTCGGGACCTCCCCAGCTGCACTTGGCATTAATTCTTTGTTTCTCAACTCTTTTCTGCTGTGACAAAAGGATCCACCATCTCTAAATCCTCCCTTCATTCCCTCTCAGGGCTGTCCTGTTCTGTCCTCAGTCTCCACACCATTGAGGCCACAGCTCCTTAGCCCCTCTCTAGTGCTCATGTGCTTGAGACCTTTAAAGCCCATCTTGGGAGATCTCTGGGCACTCACAGATGTTTCTGCAGATGAAAATATCATGCTCAAAGACTAAGTAAATCACAGTTTCCATGACAACCAGCATGCATTCCCATTGCTATGGTCAGTTGCCATGGCAAACAGAGTACATTCTCATTGCCACAGTCAGTTACCATGGCAACCATAATACATTCCCATTGGTACAGTCATTTACTGTGGTAAACAGCATACTTCCCACTGTTATGGTCAGTTACCATGGCAACCATAATACTTCCTACTGGTGCAGTCAGTTACCATGGCAACCAGCATACATTCCCATTGCTACAGTTGGTTGCAATGGCAACCATCATACATTCCTGTCACCACCGTCAGTGACCATGGCAACCATCACACATTCCCATTGCTACGGTGAGATACCATGGCAACCATCATACGGTCACGTTACTACAGTCGGTTACCATGGCAACCATCATACATTTTTTACTGCTATGGTCAGTTACCATGGTAAACACCATATATTCTTATTGCCATGGTCAGTTACCACAGCAAGTACCATACATTCCCATTGCTAAGGTCAGTTACCATGGCAACCATCACACATTCCCATTGCTACAGTCAGTTACCGTGACAACGATCATACATTCCCACTGGTATGGTTGGTTACCATGGCAACCAGCATACATTCCTATTGCTATGGTCAGTTACCATGGCAAACACCACACTTCCCACTGCTACACTCAGTTACCATGGCAACCATCATACATTACAATTGCCACAGTCATTACCATGGCAACCATCAGACATTTCCATTGCTACAGTCGTTTACCATGGTAACTATCATACTTCCTACTGGTACAGTCAGTTACCAATGGCAAACCACTCTACATTCCCATTTCTACGGTCACTTACCATGGCAAACATCATACTTCCCACAGGTACAGTCAGTTACCGATGGCAAACAGCATATATTCCTGTTGCTACAGTTTGTTACCATGGCAACCATCATACGTTCCCAATTCCATGGTCAGTTTCCATGGCAACAATCATACATTCCCATCCCTACTGTCATTTACCATAGCAAACATCATACATTGCCATTTCTACAGTCAGTTACCATGGTAACCATCATACAGTACCATTGCTACAGTCAGTTACCATGGCAACCATCATACAGTCGTGTTGCTATGGTCGATCGCTATGGCAACCAGCATACAATCCAATTGCTACAGTCGGTTACCATGGAAACCATCTTACATTCCCATTGCTACAGTCGGT
>NW_020885500.1:0-13256 GCF_003945725.1 Corapipo altera
AAAGCCGGCCGTAGCCAGAGCCCACCACAGGGACCAGTAGAGAAGTTTCCTGGAGCTGTAGCAATCCCTCAGGTCCTTGCTCAGCTGCACCAGCACTCTGAGCATGTGATTCCGGGGCTTGGCATTCCCAGCCTGCTGTTGGGGTGTTGGGCCCCTGCCAGCGGAGTCGGAGCTCGTGTCCTCTTGGCAGCTCGAGGGACGGTCAGAACCGGCCGGAGCCACAACTTTGTCAGGCCCTGGGAGAGACTGGGAGGCGTCTTTCCTGTGGAAGAACATGCTCTTCTGGGGCATGGGGAGGAAAAAGGCACACAGGAACGCCAGCGCCACGGAAGCCAGAGAAATGGCGTTGAGGTAGAAGTAGGACACATCTGCCAAGGACACCAGCAGCTGTCCCAGCACGGCAGCAACAGTGGCTGCCACCAGAGTGCTGCTCCTGCAGTAGCTCGTCACCCTCTGGTAGCGGTCGGTGCTGACCACGCTGTAGATGTAGGCGTAATAGGCCACCTCAGTGGCCGTCACCATGCCGTAGAAGAATTCCACCACCTGCATGGCCAGCACTCCGTGTGCAAAGAGGAGCAGGAGCCAGGTGACGATGAGGCTGATGCCCTGGAGGAGGAGGACGGGCTTGTAGCGCAGGTAATCTGTGAGCAGGAAGACTGGGAACAGGAGAGCGAGGTAGGAGTATGTCCAAACAGGCAAAATCTGGTTGGTAACCTAGAGCAGAAGAAAGAAGGAAATATTTAAAAAAAAAAAAAAACAAAAAACCAAAAACACATAAAATACTGATTTTTTAGATTTACAGTTCTGTTATTGAGGAAACAACATAGTTGTGGTTACAGGAAACACTGAATTATGTGAACAGTGCAGACTTAAACTGCTTTCAGTTACGTTACTGTAAATGTACTACATAAGGGGCAAATATAGTGATGCTACACTCTGCTACAGAAACAGGTGGATTGGCTTAAAAATTCCAGTAAAAGCCTATAAAGAAGGTAGATTTTGATATCTGGCTCTTTAAAGCAGTTGTAATTGTGTGTCAGAGGAAAGGCTGTCTAGCTTCAAATCCTATTCCCCACAGTAGCTGGAAATGAACCTCTGTTTAGTTTTAACTTTTTACATGAGTCATTGTATACCTTTGGTTACCTCTTCCCCTTGTTAAAATTGGACTGAAAAAACCAGCACGTGCTTTGTACAATGTAACTGGAACTGCACATAGTGAATGTGTAGCTGCTACCAGGTTATCTGCACCTTCTATGTTTTCTTTCAGTTTAATGTGTAAGAAGTAAGCAAGTCTTTGAGGAAACAGTACTTCAGTAAGTTTCAGCTGGACTTGAGTATATAGATGCTCTGAAAAGAAATTCTTTCTCTTTTTTCTAAAACTGTTCTGCATTTGGGTTGGAAGAGGTGCTGTTTGCAGTCACCACTAAAGCTCAGTGCTTGCCCAGGCAGTTTGGGTACACCTAGGTCAGGTGTCTGCTTTTAGATGGACATCATAAAATGAGCTTTTTCTGTAAGTTGGCTGTTTTGGGGAGGTCTCGCCCAGTAATTATGGGCTCTGCTGGGGGTGTCCATTCCTGATCACTTGTTCTCTGCTTAAACAGAGACTAGAAAGGAACTGTATGAAATGCTGGAGGACAATAGTAGATGGCCATCTTTTTACTTCTGAACAGGTACTGGAGTGAGTTGCATGGTGAGCAGCTGGATCACTGTATCTTTCTGTGTGACTTTTTTTGTTTCTCTGAACTTTAATTAGAATTTCTAAGTGTTTGACTTAAAATTGCGTTATAGAATTAGCTCACTGGAGATGAGTTTGGCTGAAAGAACTATTATCTGTACTACGCTTATTTTTGAGTTAAGGATTCTTGTTGAAATCAGAATTAAGGCATTCTGTGATCCTCGTTGTGTATTTTATATGAGAGATAAAAACTTCCCTTTGTGATTAAAAAAGAATAGTAATAAAAAAGGGGGAGAAAATAAACCCTAATGACTTAAACCACAAATACCATTTCTCAGAAGAAACCTTGGGTATGCTGGTAGATTCTGCCTTAACATTTGCTACTGTGCAGCAGGAATGACTGTTCTTCATATTAGCTGTATGTGGGTGTACCAAGCTTGTGTTTTCTAATTATACTGTTAGCTCCATGACTCAGCCACGTGTCAACTATGTCACCTTTTCCTGGGAAGTGTACTCTTGAAGCAGCCAGTGCTGAGCAGAGGAGCAGAGCAAGAAAACTTGCAGTGCATGCTTTTTTCAAAAAAACCTCAACTTTTCTGAATGTGAACCTGACCTCCACAGGTTAATGAATGCATAAAACATCCCAGCAATGTAGGTAATAATTTTAACAGCTCATAAGGGGAAGGTTGTTTAGTTTTCTTATGATTTGCTATCAGTGTGTTACTGTCAGTGTAATCAGTTCCATGATAAGTATAAATAAATGTCAGTGTTGCCCCTCCTCTGGGGTTCTACATTGGAGAGAGGAGCTAGCTGACCTGATTTTGCCAAAAATACCAGTCTCTTAAACAACTGCCAAAGGGCTTCAAAGTCTTAATAAGGTGGGGTCTTTAATGTTTTGACCTTCTACCAAAAAGGTGACTCCTTACTCTTTCCCAGAAGCATCTTAAACATGAGACTCTAGATAAAATATATCTGTATTATTGAACACTTCATGTTCCCTTCAGTTAATGCTTTAAGCATTTTAATTATTACTTAAGAGAATAATTACATACCTCTTCAATCGTTAGGTTTTTGTCTGGCCCCGTTAGATAAGGGGTGAGAAAAGACTCTGATGGCCTCATTGTGGCGAAAAATCCATTTGCACAGATGATCACTGTGGGATAAATCCAGCTGTGGCTTATGGCTTCCTTCCAGGAATCCATAGCCTACCTAAAAGAAAAAAAGATGGCAAAGAAATGAACAGATGCTCTTCGCAACTGGTAAAAATTCATCTGCAAGTTTACTTTTTAACTAAACCTACACTGCCAGACCCTTAAGCGGGGGCTGTGATGGTGGCATCCAGTTTAATTGGACACTGGGGGACAGATGGCAATGTGATAGCCAAGGGCTGCCTGGAATGGTGACACAGAGGTCTTGCTGATGTGCAGATGTAACTGTACATCAATGATCTTGAACTCTACTCCACAGCAGTGGAGCTGCACACCTGGATCTCCCCGTGGGTAGGGACGCCTCTCACAGTTACTCCTTGAGGTCCAGAGATTCCTTGCCACAACAGATTCTTGGTAAGTGACTAACAGTGTGCTCAGCTTTGAAATCTTGGCTGAGGACTGACTGCACATGTACAATCCTTTAGACACAGGCAGTTGAGCAAATCCAGGACTAGCAGTGGGTCTAGCTGCACCTTGACTCCTCTCTGCGAGGTTTAGAATCCTGTGACTTAACAAGAGGGTCTCCCCACCAGTTCTGTCTCACCTTGTTCTCTGTGCGCTAAGTCAAGCCTACCTTGCTGTCGAGTCTTGTTAAACCACTGTCGCATTTACCGTTGAACTTTGATAGATCAATAGAGGATATTGTTGTGTCTGTCTCAGAAGTGGAGTGACTCCAGCTGTGACACAGCCTGAGCCAATGTTTCTGTCGCTGACCCTGCCTGTGATCACAGATGCAGCCTGTAAATGAATTACTCAGATCAAGGTGCGTTGGCCGTGGTAAACTCCGGTCTTTGTTATTGTCTGTCAAAGGTTGTTCTCGGTGAGGTACTTAGGGCTGGGTGCACGTGCTGCAGGGGAAGAATGAAGTTCCATTACAGTCTCATTTCCAAATAAATGAGTGGGCAGACTGTGAGATTAAAGTTCATTCTCAGGGTGCTGTTGATATGCAGCCTGAGTGCCAAGCACACAATGACAGTTCCAGCGTTCTCGCAGACAAAAGAAGCCACCAGCTAGCTCAGCCCATTTCGAGCTCAGTTTCTTCAGAGTGCTTTAACACTCATCATATTTCTTGCACTCCAGTCATTTGGGAGGGTAGAGAAAGACGCAGAAACCATCTGCTCATGGTACCTGCTCAGACTTTGAAAAGAGAAAACTTCACTTTTAGAAATGATGATCAAAAGGAAAAGAAGGCGACTTCTTTCTTCACCGTAGTCAGCAGCAAAAAAAGTCTAAAGAGATTTGGTTTTTTAAGCTTATATTACTTGTTTTGCATTAAAAAGTCAATTTCACTGATCCTGAAAACAAGTGAAATAAGGATGTTCTGAATCATAAGGGAATGAAAGCAAAGCACTAACTGATGTTTAATCATGCAGTTACAAGCTATTTCTTTTAAATTGTTGAATTCCACTTTGTAGCAGGCACTTTCTCAAAAGTGCTTCTACTTGCACTGTAAGATTGTATTTATTAAAACCTAGCATAAATAGTATGTTATAAAGACAGTATTTCTGTGACCTCAGAGGAATGTTACAAAAACCAGCCCTAATTCTTGAAACCTGATTTTAAATGATTGCCTTTGTTATCATCTTTCTCTTACAAATCGTTATATGTAAAGTACAGCCTGTACTACCTTTAACTCAAGACCTAATTTGAAATGTTTTGATATGTTACCTTTTCAAAATAAAAATATATTAAATCCTGGGCTGATCAGTAACATCCGCATAAATGTTTTATCACCTCAAAATGCACTGAGCAAGTGAGTAGCCACCACACTCCCAAATAACTCCAAAGGTAATGAATTACCTGTCAGACCTGTGGCTGTGGTGCATTTCTCGTGGATTCATGTGCAGTTCCTCCTAGGATGACTTTGTCTTGCAGAGGAGAAGTCAGAAACCACCCTTTAGGGTTGGAGGTAGTAAGAAATTTCTGTGTCTTTTTTTTCTGAAATGTTCTTTCTAAACTTGATAAAATGTTACCAGAATTTAAATAATAATAATAATACTAACTCATCGCAGCTCTTCTTGCTTGCAGAACTTGTCCACGAAGATTGTAGGGGAAGCATTCTCCTTTACAGGTTTTATTAGCAAACTGACTTGTATTTTTATGATAAAGCTATAATACAGTAGCTAATGATTAATAAAACCTGCTATGGCAAGAAAGCAATCAATGATTGCATTCTTTATGTTAATAAATACCTTTAAAAGCTCTGATCTCTGATTCATGGATAAGACAGAGCACCAGTTCAGCACAGCTTGGGCTAACACTGGCCCTCCCCTGTGCATAGTGGAGTGGTCTCTGGGCTCTTGGGGTCTCTTCTGACCATCCTGACCTTGCTAGGGGTTGGGAGGTAGGATATGGAATGTCTCATACTATTAGTTGGCCAGTAATTACTTCTGTATAAGGACTGATCTGTCATTTAAGGGCAAATGGACAATAAGATGAGCTTCTAAATCTGGCTTCTAAGCTAAAAAAAATCAAAACAGACCTGCTTTAGAGAAATGGTGTTGCTTTGCTTTCCTGTACCTATTTTTTCAGACTGGACTCCATCTGTCTTCCGAGGTTCACTAGAGGATGGAGTGAACCCTGAGGCCAGTGGTAGGATGTGTGTTGGCACTGGCAGTGGGTGCTGTGGCCCTGGCACAGGAGGGGCCCCTTTGTGAGCTCGGCAGGGCCTGGTCCGGTTCTGCAGGTTTGGAAGGTTCTCTCAGTGCTCAAATGTGTGGTGCAACCAGGCAGGCAAGTGCTCAGGGGGGCCAGGTTTGTCTGTGCACTTCCTTCTCTTTCCTTACTGAGGGCTTCTGAGGAAGGGAAGGTGCTGCTGGGTGGGTGTGCTGCCTGCTGGAGGGGGCTGCTGGCTGGTGTTTCTCTGGTAGCCCTGGGTAGTGGTTGGGCAATACCTGCATGCTTTGAATCCAAAGATACTTTGTTCCTTCCTTGTTTGCCCAAACTGGCCTTACCAGCTTGCTGGACTGTGTCTTCACATAAGACTTAGGCACAAACCCACTAATGTTTCAAAGGCAGTTAGTGTTGTATTTCGAGGGGTTGTAGTTATGGGGAGCAACGAGCCCAGCTCTGGAGTTTCATGTTTACATGGAATCCTTTAACATGCTGGAAGAAAGATCAGCACTTAATACCAAAAGTTGCAAGGAGAGGTGGATGCATTGTTTCCTTTTCCTGCAGAATTAGACAGCCTGTGGTTTCAGCCTTGCTTATAACCTGCCAAGACTCAAGTATCTTCTCTCCAAAGAGTGTGTGTGTGTAGGTACACAAACACACAGGTGGATGTGTGCATCTTACTCTTTTAGATTAAATCTCTGATTGCTGGGTAATCAGCAATTACCCTGGGTAATCAGAATTAATTTACCCTGTGAAAGTCCAGGGTAAGACAAGGCCTTGCCTTTCTCTTCCTAACAGTCCTAAGAACTACCCTCTTCCTCCTCTCTTTCCCCCATAATGCTCCCCCCAGCTTCCAAACTCAAAATCTTTCTTTTGGAAATTGGAGAGAATAGGATTAGATTTTTTTTTTCTTTAAGGTCTTATCTGTTTTCTGAAGATGGGGCTCTCTACAACTGCAAGCCAAATACACTGGGTCTGCTTGGTTTCTTTGCTCCTCAATGACATCCCACAAACAGAGAAAGCAGTGAGCTCTATCAGAACATAAGAATTTTCATGGTTATTTCTACCAGTTTTTCTAGCTCCTTTCCTGCAGCCAACTACTGACATTATTTTTTTAAGTAATAACAAAAAAGTTTCACATGTTGTTGATTCCTGTTGTCAGATGCTACATGGAAATATTTGTTAACTTTCTGTACCAAAGGCAGTTTGACACCATGGCCATGGAGCTGAAAACATTAAGTTTTTCCTTTCTCATTTAAATACAAAGTCTTTTTAACTTCTAGTAAAGGACTGGCACCTACTTCTAAACTAAATGCCTCAAAAGAAGATTCCTACTCACAAGGAAGAATAGAATAAATTAGTCCTTGCTCTCCTGGACTCTGTCCCTCTTTCTTCACGCAGGAGTATCGTGCTCTCAGTTCTGCAATAATAAAAGATACTCTTTGCTCAATGCCAACTAAATACATCTGATTTTATGACTGCATTGATTAAACTGTTCTACTTAGAGCCAGTTTACAATAGAGAATGTCCACACCATGCACAACAGTAAACAAAAAGCCTAAAAAATCTAGCCAGGTTCATTTGATCAGATCCTTCTGATCCTTCTTGTGACTTGTAACAAATTGCTTCTCTCCTGCCTGCCCTCACCTCTGGGCACTTTGTCTAGTTGCAATATGTGACTGGTATAAAAAGCAGGTATGTCTGTACAAATGATAGCTTGTGTCTCTACAGGAAAAATATTATTCTGTAAATGCTAGATGTTTTCTATTTTTATTACTTAGGTGTAGGTATTGGAGGCTAGAAGCAAATAGCAGTACAGAAATAACTTTAGCATATGGATATCAATCATATTAAATTAGGTATTCACCATGAAAACTCATTTATAGTCTCTTGTTTCTTCTCCTGGACTAACTGTCCTTTGTGTTGGACTAAATTAGCTGTAGGACTTGAAGTTTCTTGATAAATTCTGAGATGCTGACCCTGCCAAATTCTTGGCCAAGATCAGTGGACCTCCCTCACTTGGCATTCAAAAGCACACATGATGTTTGTTTCAGTTATAAATCTTCTTGGATATTCCTGTTAATCTGGAATTTTCCTGTGTGGAATCAGCCATATTTCTCCACAATGTACTTCTGTCGTTTTAGTCCATACTACTTAAGCCCCTTGGTAGCTTTTTTCTTTTCTTGTTGAAATAGAAAGTCAGTCCTGAATTTAATTTTACTGGGAGCACGAGGAAAGGAGAGGGGCTTTTTCATTTTTTTTGGACTTGGAAGTTTCTCACTTCTCGGCAGAGATTTCTATGAAGTCAGTGAAGTAGTTGCAGCTTTCAAATGTGGGTCAAGCAACAACTGTGGCTTAGCAGTGTTGGAGTGAAACCCCTGGGATGGGATGTGCAAACCCTGCACGAGGCCCCCTCTGACGTGGGCTGTTCAATTAGGCAGGAGGAGCCTGTCAACCCATCTGCCTGCACTTGGGTAGGAAAGAATATAATGATGCACACACAATCCTTTCTTCCTTGATTCAGAACAAGGGATGTGCAGAGGGAGGACAGACCCTTCACCCACGTGCAGGAGCAAATGTGGTTGGAAGCAGCTTTGCCAGCGCCACGCACAGGAGCCAGAACAACAAGGCAGAGTGAACTCTGATCTTTGCTATCGTACACAGGGAGGAGATGAAAAGGTGGCGGTTGTGCTTCTGGGTATAAATTACTGCTGTTAAGCTCTTTATAGGCAAGTAAATAAGAATCTAAAGCAATTTAGCTTTTATTCTTGGCACAGGGCCGTTATGTGAGCTATGAACTGGCATATGTTGTGCTGAAGTGCTGCAGTGATTCAGCGCAGCTTTCCAGGGCTGTGTTGAACGTTCTTCTTGCACTGCTGTTCCCTGCATGCTGCAGCCTGAGCTCTTCTCCCAGGAGGGCCTGGCCAAGGAGCCTGCCTGCCTCCTACAGCCGAGTCAAATAGCCTGTGACAATCTGCTCTCTGGATTCATGCTCAGCATGGTTCAGCTGCTCTTTGCAACATCTTGCTATTTTCCTTTTGAATTTGCTTGAGACAAGCACACAAATGCTTCTGATCATGAAAATCCCGTGTATGACTGCAAAGTAGCTGCCATAAATTAAAAACTGTGAGAGGGAGAGAAAAAGGCAGAAGAATTAATGAAAAATGCTTTAGGGAAATACTGCTTCTTCTGGAGACAGCAGACACTATGATTTTCTTTACCCGTGTTCTGGCACAGTTTCTCTATGTTCGAGTTTTTGCTTTGTGATTTGCTTTTCCAGCAAACAGCAGATATTTGTGGAATGAAGAACTGCCCCTTGCTTCCATTCCTTATGCCTCTTAATAAACATCAGAGGGGGAGCAGAATAGGAACAGATATTTTTTTCTATTAGTGCAAAATATAGAATTAGTTTTGTTACCCACGTAGTCATGAATAATGTAAGTGAAGAATCTGAGTTCATCCTTGTTTTGCTCTTACTTGCACATTTCAGCGCTGTCACCACAGTGGTTTCTGTAAATACACTGTGACTTTGTATCACTGTTTCCAACAACAGTGGCAAGGCTATTTATGAGGTCCTACATATTCCTGCCTTTCATTTTAAAGATTTAATTTTTAATGTTTGATTCAATCCTTATTCTTTTACAGTAACTTTGGCCTTCTTTGTGCAGAATATTTGGATAGCTTTAGTCTTCTTCAAATCCAAGGGAGTAGGAAGCTGCCCCAGCTGAGAGCCCATCTGAGAAAATGCAGAAGTCAGTACATCTCAGGTGACTTCAACATGGGTGGCATTGGGCTGGCTAAAATCTCAGCCACTGTTGTGAGATAGGATATCCCATCCCAAATTAAGTGCCCAGGCTATGGGCAGAAGACTATTACACATGTTGAGATACAGACCAGGTTTGATCCTGAGCTGGAATTAGAAGTCAGATGTCCTTTTCGCTTGAGCTGAAATAACTCCAGTAATCCAGGCTGTGTCTCGTGGTTTGAACAGCACTGATAACATGTGGTTATGTTGATTCTGCATCTGACAAAACCACTCTGAGTTTTTAGGGAGAGAGGATGTTATTCTCTGTCCTATCAATGACCAAAACTGGTCAGATAACAGGGCCTGAATAATTACGTTCTGGTGTATCTCCTTTTAAAAAGTCAAAGACCAGCATCTGTAATCCTAAATGCATTAAAAGGCAAAAGGAAGAATTATGACTGACACGTGAGAAGAACAAGATGTGCAGATTTCTATAGAAGAAAGAAGGAATTAAGTTGTCCTTTGGCATAGGAATACCTTTCTTGGTAAACTTTTGAAGACAGATTGGCAAAGCAGTAAATAGAATATAAGGTAATAGCACTTACCTGAGTCACTATGTCCAGCCCCAGGCCTCTTGAATCCACGACAACTACTGTAAGAATGGTCTGAATCACCAGGGCAATGAAGTTGTTGAAACCAAACATCAAAGCATAGCGTTCCATGCTCAGATTGATGGCAATCTGGAACCTAATGTGAGACTGGCAGGTCAGTGACTTTCCAGTTATTGCCCTCCAGTCAGTCAGTGAAGAGAAATGATTCATGGAGATGATACATCAAGGACACAGTAAACAGTGCTTCATTTGTTAGTTTGCTTCCTTGCTTACTCTAAAATAGAAAGCCTTTAGTACCATAGTGTATTTTGATGGGGTTGTTTTACTTGTCTGTGCTGCTTTTCCAAACCATACTATCAGGTGCTTGGTACAATATCAGTTCTCTTTAATCTTTTGCTCCTTCTCAAACCCCACAGACTCCATGGCCAGGCAAAGCCATGACCTGATCTGGCAGTGGCAGCAGTTCTGCCCTGGCTGGGATGTCAGACCAGCAGGTCACTGTGAGTATCTTCCAACCAAATTTTCTGTGATGATGTGAGTCACTTTTTGCTTTGGGGCTTGACAGTGGAGGTAGCATGCTGTTTATTTCTGTCAAGAGCCTGTAGATTTTACTGTCAATATCTTTTTTGATGATAGTTAGAAATCTTTCCCTGCAATATCTACCTGCAGAGTTTATATCTGAAAAAAAGGGTATTATTCCTTCAGGACTCACTTTAATTGATTTTAGCATGTTTTTTATGTGCAAGCTTTGACTCTTTTTGTTGTTGTTGGTTTTGGTTAGTTGGTTGGTTTTTGTTTTGTTTTGGTAGAATATTTTGAAATACTTCAGGTGTGATTTACTATAATGTGGTAGCAATAAACCAAAATGAAAACAAAGAGTTCACTTGGCTTCATTTGAGACAGGCATAATCTTGCCATGCATTATAATTTTAGCAGGTTTTTTAAAATGGTTTCTGACTAATTTTGAGCTTTGACATAAAATGCATCTGGTATATCTGTTAATGAACTAGTGTGGTATGTCTAAAGACATTCCGAGCGATTAAATAACTGGAGTAATAACATATTTATTGCACAGATTAGATATAATATTTGCTATTAATATTATTATTATAGCTTGGTCTCCTAAGAGATCTTGTCCAGTGTTCTCTTTTACTCCTTCTTTACATCCTAATATCTTTAAGGATTATGTGTATAAAATTACACTGGGAAATGCTTTATGTCAAATCTCTTCTGAATTCATGCAGTTCATAGCATGCTAAAAGGTTTATCAGCAGGTGGTCTAGACATTATAGGATGGCTGTCAAGGTATGCTTGTCCCTGTTGTTCACTTTGCATCTTTCCTGCAAGAAAGAAGGAAAACAGCTTCTGCATTTTGCTGTTACCATTCCCTTTAGTACTAAAGTTACCTTGTACTTTGTTTAACTTCTGCCTAGTTAAACATTCAATTTTATGAATATTCAAAAATTTTGATAATTTTTCTTTTGTGGTTGTTTAGAAGAACGAAAGCAACATAATCAGACATTTAAGTGTCCTTGTATTTACCTACACAATTATGTCTAGCATTAGGTCCTCTTTCTCTGAGGAAAAGGAAGGATGCCCAAAGCAAACTCGAGGTAGGGTCAGCATTCTGTGCATAAAGGCAGCACTGTCAGGTTTTATACTTACGTTGCTATTGTCAGCAGGAGTATATAGCAGGCCTTGAAAATGAGATAGCCAGCGTAACACGCCCAGATGTTGGTAGAGAAGTGCATGAGAAACAGAGAACCGGCATCTACCGCAGAGAAGATCCCTAAAGCCAGTTCTCCAAACAGGTCCCAGTTAATTTTCATATATTGTACTAGGAAAGACGTTACTGAGCCTAGAAAAAGAGAAAAATGTGTAAATGTTGTATGTGTTCCATAGCCTGTATCACCAAATCTTGCCACCCTCACGTGCCAAAAGGCAATGCTGAATAATGATGCAGAGTAGTTCTGAAATTTGAAAGCATTTCTAATTACTTCTGCAGCCATGCAGATGACTGGTCACTTTTAGACAACTGCATAAATCACGTCTCTGCCTTAGTTCTTAATGCTTTATTCCACTTGACAGGATAGACTGTAATGTAGAAGGATTATTTGGCTGTCTGCACCCAGCACGCATCTCTAGAGAGAGAACTGGGAACACAGTTTGGAACTCAAAAAGTTTCTTACAGCTTCTCCTAGCTTACTGCACAGCTAGGCTAGTAAATCTGCTAATGTAACAATTTAGCTCTGTGCACCTCATAAAGGAGGTAAGCTGTCAAAAAAGTGAATTTTGTGAGGTATCAGGGAGTATATTGAAGGAAACGAGAAAGGATAAGCACTGTTTGCTCTTGGTGGGCCTCCTAGAAGATGCATCTGTTGCAAAGATAAGCCACATGATTTAATATCTTCTGTATTTCTACATGGAGAAACAGGCAATTCCATGACAAAGAGGAATTTGTCAAGGAGAAAAATATTCTAATTTATGCTTCAGTTGGTCTACTTAATTGCCTGCCTCAAGACAAGAGTAGTATCTATTTCTCTTTAATGACTGTAAGGGTAACCTGAATGACTAGGTGTGATGTAGACATGTTTATTTTCCCTGGTGGATCACACCCCAAAGTCTTGTGCAAGTTCTCTACAGCAGCACAATGTGATTATGTGAAACCCTGCCAAGGCAGGGTGGTGTAGTCTGATGTTACCTTTTGATAACCTCACTTTGCTTGTGCATCTGCTCCTGGTGCAAAAGTGGAATACTTAACATCAGTAGCATAAGGAATTCAATGGGTCTTTTTCTGCAAATCTCTGCATCTTGCAATGACTAAAATTCTTCTTTTTTTCCAACTGCACAAGACTATTTCACTAGAAAAAGATCTTAATTAGAGGATTATGTTCTTTCGGTGTAAAATGTTTAGGAATAACTTCTCCCATCTGTGTAAGCTGATAGCATTGTTATGGGAACAGTGCCATACTGTTTTGGGAAAAAAACCCCACCCAATAGCCTCATCCAAAGACACACGAGTGCCTCTGAATGGATTTACCAACTGGATATAAAGTCTGTGTAACTTGCACAATTTCTGCATACTGCTAAGACAGAGTTAGTTATCTGGTCCTAAAGAAAAAGCAGCATAGCTCATGTTTGAACTGTTGTAGATCAAAGAATGAGGTCTGGAAGGCATAGTGTGCGCAGTGGCTCCCTGGAGTGCCTGCGATAGAATGGCACTTTAAAAGCTTTCTCAAGTAAAACTTTAGAGACTGCCTTTGTGATCAATGTTTAGACATTAACTTACTCAGAAAAGTTGCTAGTGCTTCGACAGCTCCATTGTACACTGCAGAGCTGTGAGAGGGGGCTCGGAAATCCCACAGCACTTGGACATAATTCAGGACTTGGTTAAAGCCGGCCGT
>NW_020885501.1:0-13247 GCF_003945725.1 Corapipo altera
AAAGCCGGCCGTAGCCAGAGCCCACCACAGGGACCAGTAGAGAAGTTTCCTGGAGCTGTAGCAATCCCTCAGGTCCTTGCTCAGCTGCACCAGCACTCTGAGCATGTGATTCCGGGGCTTGGCATTCCCAGCCTGCTGTTGGGGTGTTGGGCCCCTGCCAGCGGAGTCGGAGCTCGTGTCCTCTTGGCAGCTCGAGGGACGGTCAGAATCGACCGGAGCCACAACTTTGTCAGGCCCTGGGAGAGACTGGGAGGCGTCTTTCCTGTGGAAGAACATGCTCTTCTGGGGCATGGGGAGGAAAAAGGCACACAGGAACGCCAGCGCCACGGAAGCCAGAGAAATGGCGTTGAGGTAGAAGTAGGACACATCTGCCAAGGACACCAGCAGCTGTCCCAGCACGGCGGCAACAGTGGCTGCCACCAGAGTGCTGCTCCTGCAGTAGCTCGTCACCCTCTGGTAGCGGTCGGTGCTGACCACGCTGTAGATGTAGGCGTAATAGGCCACCTCAGTGGCCGTCACCATGCCGTAGAAGAATTCCACCACCTGCATGGCCAGCACTCCGTGTGCAAAGAGGAGCAGGAGCCAGGTGACGATGAGGCTGATGCCCTGGAGGAGGAGGACGGGCTTGTAGCGCAGGTAATCTGTGAGCAGGAAGACTGGGAACAGGAGAGCGAGGTAGGAGTATGTCCAAACAGGCAAAATCTGGTTGGTAACCTAGAGCAGAAGAAAGAAGGAAATATTTAAAAAAAAAAAAAAACAAAAAACCAAAAACACATAAAATACTGATTTTTTAGATTTACAGTTCTGTTATTGAGGAAACAACATAGTTGTGGTTACAGGAAACACTGAATTATGTGAACAGTGCAGACTTAAACTGCTTTCAGTTACGTTACTGTAAATGTACTACATAAGGGGCAAATATAGTGATGCTACACTCTGCTACAGAAACAGGTGGATTGGCTTAAAAATTCCAGTAAAAGCCTATAAAGAAGGTAGATTTTGATATCTGGCTCTTTAAAGCAGTTGTAATTGTGTGTCAGAGGAAAGGCTGTCTAGCTTCAAATCCTATTCCCCACAGTAGCTGGAAATGAACCTCTGTTTAGTTTTAACTTTTTACATGAGTCATTGTATACCTTTGGTTACCTCTTCCCCTTGTTAAAATTGGACTGAAAAAACCAGCACGTGCTTTGTACAATGTAACTGGAACTGCACGTAGTGAATGTGTAGCTGCTACCAGGTTATCTGCACCTTCTATGTTTTCTTTCAGTTTAATGTGTAAGAAGTAAGCAAGTCTTTGAGGAAACAGTATTTCAGTAAGTTTCAGCTGGACTTGAGTATATAGATGCTCTGAAAAGAAATTCTTTCTCTTTTTTCTAAAACTGTTCTGCATTTGGGTTGGAAGAGGTGCTGTTTGCAGTCACCACTAAAGCTCAGTGCTTGCCCAGGCGGTTTGGGTACACCTAGGTCAGGTGTCTGCTTTTAGATGGACATCATAAAATGAGCTTTTTCTGTAAGTTGGCTGTTTTGGGGAGGTCTCGCCCAGTAATTATGGGCTCTGCTGGGGGTGTCCATTCCTGATCACTTGTTCTCTGCTTAAACAGAGACTAGAAAGGAACTGTATGAAATGCTGGAGGACAATAGTAGATGGTCATCTTTTTACTTCTGAACAGGTACTGGAGTGAGTTGCATGGTGAGCAGCTGGTTCACTGTATCTTTCTGTGTGACTTTTTTTGTTTCTCTGAACTTTAATTAGAATTTCTAAGTGTTTGACTTAAAATTGCGTTATAGAATTAGCTCACTGGAGATGAGTTTGGCTGAAAGAACTATTATCTGTACTACGCTTATTTTTGAGTTAAGGATTCTTGTTGAAATCAGAATTAAGGCATTCTGTGATCCTCGTTGTGTATTTTATATGAGAGATAAAAACTTCCCTTTGTGATTAAAAAAGAATAGTAATAAAAAAGGGGGAGAAAATAAACCCTAATGACTTAAACCACAAATACCATTTCTCAGAAGAAACCTTGGGTATGCTGGTAGATTCTGCCTTAACATTTGCTACTGTGCAGCAGGAATGACTGTTCTTCATATTAGCTGTATGTGGGTGTACCAAGCTTGTGTTTTCTAATTATACTGTTAGCTCCATGACTCAGCCACGTGTCAACTATGTCACCTTTTCCTGGGAAGTGTACTCCTGAAGCAGCCAGTGCTGAGCAGAGGAGCAGAGCAAGAAAACTTGCAGTGCATGCTTTTTTCAAAAAAACCTCAACTTTTCTGAATGTGAACCTGACCTCCACAGGTTAATGAATGCATAAAACATCCCAGCAATGTAGGTAATAATTTTAACAGCTCATAAGGGGAAGGTTGTTTAGTTTTCTTATGATTTGCTATCAGTGTGTTACTGTCAGTGTAATCAGTTCCATGATAAGTATAAATAAATGTCAGTGTTGCCCCTCCTCTGGGGTTCTACATTGGAGAGAGGAGCTAGCTGACCTGATTTTGCCAAAAATACCAGTCTCTTAAACAACTGCCAAAGGGCTTCAAAGTCTTAATAAGGTGGGGTCTTTAATGTTTTGACCTTCTACCAAAGAGGTGACTCCTTACTCTTTCCCAGAAGCATCTTAAACATGAGACTCTAGATAAAATATATCTGTATTATTGAACACTTCATGTTCCCTTCAGTTAATGCTTTAAGCATTTTAATTATTACTTAAGAGAATAATTACATACCTCTTCAATCGTTAGGTTTTTGTCTGGCCCCGTTAGATAAGGGGTGAGAAAAGACTCTGATGGCCTCATTGTGGCGAAAAATCCATTTGCACAGATGATCACTGTGGGATAAATCCAGCTGTGGCTTATGGCTTCCTTCCAGGAATCCATAGTCTACCTAAAAGAAAAAAAGATGGCAAAGAAATGAACAGATGCTCTTCGCAACTGGTAAAAATTCATCTGCAAGTTTACTTTTTAACTAAACCTACACTGCCAGACCCTTAAGCGGGGGCTGTGATGGTGGCATCCAGTTTAATTGGACACTGGGGGACAGATGGCAATGTGATAGCCAAGGGCTGCCTGGAATGGTGACACAGAGGTCTTGCTGATGTGCAGATGTAACTGTACATCAATGATCTTGAACTCTACTCCACAGCAGTGGAGCTGCACACCTGGATCTCCCCGTGGGTAGGGACGCTTCTCACAGTTACTCCTTGAGGTCCAGAGATTCCTTGCCACAACAGATCCTTGGTAAGTGACTAACAGTGTGCTCAGCTTTGAAATCTTGGCTGAGGACTGACTGCACATGTACAATCCTTTAGACACAGGCAGTTGAGCAAATCCAGGACTAGCAGTGGGTCTAGCTGCACCTTGACTCCTCTCTGCGAGGTTTAGAATCCTGTGACTTAACAAGAGGGTCTCCCCACCAGTTCTGTCTCACCTTGTTCTCTGTGCGCTAAGTCAAGCCTACCTTGCTGTCGAGTCTTGTTAAACCACTGTCGCATTTACCGTTGAACTTTGATAGATCAATAGAGGATATTGTTGTGTCTGTCTCAGAAGTGGAGTGACTCCAGCTGTGACACAGCCTGAGCCAATGTTTCTGTCGCTGACCCTGCCTGTGATCACAGATGCAGCCTGTAAATGAATTACTCAGATCAAGGTGCGTTGGCCGTGGTAAACTCCGGTCTTTGTTATTGTCTGTCAAAGGTTGTGAGGTACTTAGGGCTGGGTGCACGTGCTGCAGGGGAAGAATGAAGTTCCATTACAGTCTCATTTCCAAATAAATGAGTGGGCAGACTGTGAGATTAAAGTTCATTCTCAGGGTGCTGTTGATATGCAGCCTGAGTGCCAAGCACACAATGACAGTTCCAGCGTTCTCGCAGACAAAAGAAGCCACCAGCTAGCTCAGCCCATTTCGAGCTCAGTTTCTTCAGAGTGCTTTAACACTCATCATATTTCTTGCACTCCAGTCATTTGGGAGGGTAGAGAAAGACGCAGAAACCATCTGCTCATGGTACCTGCTCAGACTTTGAAAAGAGAAAACTTCACTTTTAGAAATGATGATCAAAAGGAAAAGAAGGCGACTTCTTTCTTCACCGTAGTCAGCAGCAAAAAAAGTCTAAAGAGATTTGGTTTTTTAAGCTTATATTACTTGTTTTGCATTAAAAAGTCAATTTCACTGATCCTGAAAACAAGTGAAATAAGGATGTTCTGAATCATAAGGGAATGAAAGCAAAGCACTAACTGATGTTTAATCATGCAGTTACAAGCTATTTCTTTTAAATTGTTGAATTCCACTTTGTAGCAGGCACTTTCTCAAAAGTGCTTCTACTTGCACTGTAAGATTGTATTTATTAAAACCTAGCATAAATAGTATGTTATAAAGACAGTATTTCTGTGACCTCAGAGGAATGTTACAAAAACCAGCCCTAATCCTTGAAACCTGATTTTAAATGATTGCCTTTGTTATCATCTTTCTCTTACAAATCGTTATATGTAAAGTACAGCCTGTACTACCTTTAACTCAAGACCTAATTTGAAATGTTTTGATATGTTACCTTTTCAAAATAAAAATATATTAAATCCTGGGCTGATCAGTAACATCTGCATAAATGTTTTATCACCTCAAAATGCACTGAGCAAGTGAGTAGCCACCACACTCCCAAATAACTCCAAAGGTAATGAATTACCTGTCAGACCTGTGGCTGTGGTGCATTTCTCGTGGATTCATGTGCAGTTCCTCCTAGGATGACTTTGTCTTGCAGAGGAGAAGTCAGAAACCACCCTTTAGGGTTGGAGGTAGTAAGAAATTTCTGTCTTTTTTTTCTGAAATGTTCTTTCTAAACTTGATAAAATGTTACCAGAATTTAAATAATAATAATAATACTAACTCATCGCAGCTCTTCTTGCTTGCAGAACTTGTCCACGAAGATTGTAGGGGAAGCATTCTCCTTTACAGGTTTTATTAGCAAACTGACTTGTATTTTTATGATAAAGCTATAATACAGTAGCTAATGATTAATAAAACCTGCTATGGCAAGAAAGCAATCAATGATTGCATTCTTTATGTTAATAAATACCTTTAAAAGCTCTCATCTCTGATTCATGGATAAGACAGAGCACCAGTTCAGCACAGCTTGGGCTAACACTGGCCCTCCCCTGTGCATAGTGGAGTGGTCTCTGGGCTCTTGGGGTCTCTTCTGACCATCCTGACCTTGCTAGGGGTTGGGAGGTAGGATATGGAATGTCTCATACTATTAGTTGGCCAGTAATTACTTCTGTATAAGGACTGATCTGTCATTTAAGGGCAAATGGACAATAAGATGAGCTTCTAAATCTGGCTTCTAAGCTAAAAAAAATCAAAACAGACCTGCTTTAGAGAAATGGTGTTGCTTTGCTTTCCTGTACCTATTTTTTCAGACTGGACTCCGTCTGTCTTCCGAGGTTCACTAGAGGATGGAGTGAACCCTGAGGCCAGTGGTAGGATGTGTGTTGGCACTGGCAGTGGGTGCTGTGGCCCTGGCACAGGAGGGGCCCCTTTGTGAGCTCGGCAGGGCCTGGTCTGGTTCTGCAGGTTTGGAAGGTTCTCTCAGTGCTCAAATGTGTGGTGCAACCAGGCAGGCAAGTGCTCAGGGGGGCCAGGTTTGTCTGTGCACTTCCTTCTCTTTCCTTACTGAGGGCTTCTGAGGAAGGGAAGGTGCTGCTGGGTGGGTGTGCTGCCTGCTGGAGGGGGCTGCTGGCTGGTGTTTCTCTGGTAGCCCTGGGTAGTGGTTGGGCAATACCTGCATGCTTTGAATCCAAAGATACTTTGTTCCTTCCTTGTTTGCCCAAACTGGCCTTACCAGCTTGCTGGACTGTGTCTTCACATAAGACTTAGGCACAAACCCACTAATGTTTCAAAGGCAGTTAGTGTTGTATTTCGAGGGGTTGTAGTTATGGGGAGCAACGAGCCCAGCTCTGGAGTTTCATGTTTACATGGAATCCTTTAACATGCTGGAAGAAAGATCAGCACTTAATACCAAAAGTTGCAAGGAGAGGTGGATGCATTGTTTCCTTTTCCTGCAGAATTAGACAGCCTGTGGTTTCAGCCTTGCTTATAACCTGCCAAGACTCAAGTATCTTCTCTCCAAAGAGTGTGTGTGTGTAGGTACACAAACACACAGGTGGATGTGTGCATCTTACTCTTTTAGATTAAATCTCTGATTGCTGGGTAATCAGCAATTACCCTGGGTAATCAGAATTAATTTACCCTGTGAAAGTCCAGGGTAAGACAAGGCCTTGCCTTTCTCTTCCTAACAGTCCTAAGAACTACCCTCTTCCTCCTCTCTTTCCCCCATAATGCTCCCCCCAACTTCCAAACTCAAAATCTTTCTTTTGGAAATTGGAGAGAATAGGATTAGATTTTTTTTTTCTTTAAGGTCTTATCTGTTTTCTGAAGATGGGGCTCTCTACAACTGCAAGCCAAATACACTGGGTCTGCTTGGTTTCTTTGCTCCTCAATGACATCCCACAAACAGAGAAAGCAGTGAGCTCTATCAGAACATAAGAATTTTCATGGTTATTTCTACCACTTTTTCTAGCTCCTTTCCTGCAGCCAACTACTGACATTATTTTTTTAAGTAATAACAAAAAAGTTTCACATGTTGTTGATTCCTGTTGTCAGATGCTACATGGAAATATTTGTTAACTTTCTGTACCAAAGGCAGTTTGACACCATGGCCATGGAGCTGAAAACATTAAGTTTTTCCTTTCTCATTTAAATACAAAGTCTTTTTAACTTCTAGTAAAGGACTGGCACCTACTTCTAAACTAAATGCCTCAAAAGAAGATTCCTACTCACAAGGAAGAATAGAATAAATTAGTCCTTGCTCTCCTGGACTCTGTCCCTCTTTCTTCACGCAGGAGTATCGTGCTCTCAGTTCTGCAATAATAAAAGATACTCACTGCTCAATGCAAACTAAATACATCTGATTTTATGACTGCATTGATTAAACTGTTCTACTTGGAGCCAGTTTACAATAGAGAATGTCCACACCATGCACAACAGTAAACAAAAAGCCTAAAAAATCTAGCCAGGTTCATTTGATCAGATCCTTCTGATCCTTCTTGTGACTTGTAACAAATTGCTTCTCTCCTGCCTGCCCTCACCTCTGGGCACTTTGTCTAGTTGCAATATGTGACTGGTATAAAAAGCAGGTATGTCTGTACAAATGATAGCTTGTGTCTCTACAGGAAAAATATTATTCTGTAAATGCTAGATGTTTTCTATTTTTATTACTTAGGTGTAGGTATTGGAGGCTAGAAGCAAACAGCAGTACAGAAATAACTTTAGCATATGGATATCAATCATATTAAATTAGGTATTCACCATGAAAACTCATTTATAGTCTCTTGTTTCTTCTCCTGGACTAACTGTCCTTTGTGTTGGACTAAATTAGCTGTAGGACTTGAAGTTTCTTGATAAATTCTGAGATGCTGACCCTGCCAAATTCTTGGCCAAGATCAGTGAACCTCCCTCACTTGGCATTCAAAAGCACACATGATGTTTGTTTCAGTTATAAATCTTCTTGGATATTCCTGTTAATCTGGAATTTTCCTGTGTGGAATCAGCCATATTTCTCCACAATGTACTTCTGTCGTTTTAGTCCATACTACTTAAGCCCCTTGGTAGCTTTTTTCTTTTCTTGTTGAAATAGAAAGTCAGTCCTGAATTTAATTTTACTGGGAGCACGAGGAAAGGAGAGGGGCTTTTTCATTTTTTTTGGACTTGGAAGTTTCTCGCTTCTCGGCAGAGATTTCTATGAAGTCAGTGAAGTAGTTGCAGCTTTCAAATGTGGGTCAAGCAACAACTGTGGCTTAGCAGTGTTGGAGTGAAACCCCTGGGATGGGATGTGCAAATCCTGCACGAGGCCCCCTCTGACGTGGGCTGTTCAATTAGGCAGGAGGAGCCTGTCAACCCATCTGCCTGCACTTGGGTAGGAAAGAATATAATGATGCACACACAATCCTTTCTTCCTTGATTCAGAACAAGGGATGTGCAGAGGGAGGACAGACCCTTCACCCACGTGCAGGAGCAAATGTAGTTGGAAGCAGCTTTGCCAGTGCCACACACAGGAGCCAGAACAACAAGGCAGGGTGAACTCTGATCTTTGCTATTGTACACAGGGAGGAGATGAAAAGGTGGTGGTTGTGCTTCTGGGTATAAATTACTGCTGTTAAGCTCTTTATAGGCAAGTAAATAAGAATCTAAAGCAATTTAGCTTTTATTCTTGGCACAGGGCCGTTATGTGAGCTATGAACTGGCATATGTTGTGCTGAAGTGCTGCAGTGATTCAGCGCAGCTTTCCAGGGCTGTGTTGAACGTTCTTCTTGCACTGCTGTTCCCTGCATGCTGCAGCCTGAGCTCTTCTCCCAGGAGGGCCTGGCCAAGGAGCCTGCCTGCCTCCTACAGCCGAGTCAAATAGCCTGTGACAATCTGCTCTCTGGATTCATGCTCAGCATGGTTCAGCCGCTCTTTGCAACATCTTGCTATTTTCCTTTTGAATTTGCTTGAGACAAGCACACAAATGCTTCTGATCATGAAAATCCCGTGTATGACTGCAAAGTAGCTGCCATAAATTAAAAACTGGGAGAGGGAGAGAAAAAGGCAGAAGAATTAATGAAAAATGCTTTAGGGAAATGCTGCTGCTTCTGGAGACAGCAGACACTATGATTTTCTTTACCTGTGTTCTGGCACAGTTTCTCTATGTTCGAGTTTTTGCTTTGTGATTTGCTTTTCCAGCAAACAGCAGATATTTGTGGAATGAAGAACTGCCCCTTGCTTCCATTCCTTATGCCTCTTAATAAACATCAGAGGGGGAGCAGAATAGGAACAGATATTTTTTTCTATTAGTGCAAAATATAGAATTAGTTTTGTTACCCACGTAGTCATGAATAATGTAAGTGAAGAATCTGAGTTCATCCTTGTTTTGCTCTTACTTGCACATTTCAGCGCTGTCACCACAGTGGTTTCTGTAAATACACTGTGACTTTGTATCACTGTTTCCAACAACAGTGGCAAGGCTATTTATGAGGTCCTACATATTCCTGCCTTTCATTTTAAAGATTTAATTTTTAATGTTTGATTCAATCCTTATTCTTTTACAGTAACTTTGGCCTTCTTTGTGCAGAATATTTGGATAGCTTTAGTCTTCTTCAAATCCAAGGGAGTAGGAAGCTGCCCCAGCTGAGAGCCCATCTGAGAAAATGCAGAAGTCAGTACATCTCAGGTGACTTCAACATGGGTGGCATTGGGCTGGCTAAAATCTAAGCCACTGTTGTGAGATAGGATATCCCATCCCAAATTAAGTGCCCAGGCTATGGGCAGAAGACTATTACACATGTTGAGATACAGACCAGGTTTGATCCTGAGCTGGAATTAGAAGTCAGATGTCCTTTTCGCTTGAGCTGAAATAACTCCAATAATCCAGGCTGTGTCTCGTGGTTTGAACAGCACTGATAACATGTGGTTATGTTGATTCTGCATCTGACAAAACCACTCTGAGTTTTTAGGGAGAGAGGATGTTATTCTCTGTCCTATCAATGACCAAAACTGGTCAGATAACAGGGCCTGAATAATTACGTTCTGGTGTATCTCCTTTTAAAAAGTCAAAGACCAGCATCTGTAATCCTAAATGCATTAAAAGGCAAAAGGAAGAATTATGACTGACATGTGAGAAGAACAAGATGTGCAGATTTCTATAGAAGAAAGAAGGAATTAAGTTGTCCTTTGGCATAGGAATACCTTTCTTGGTAAACTTTTGAAGACAGATTGGCAAAGCAGTAAATAGAATATAAGGTAATAGCACTTACCTGAGTCACTATGTCCAGCCCCAGGCCTCTCGAATCCACGACAACTACTGTAAGAATGGTCTGAATCACCAGGGCAATGAAGTTGTTGAAACCAAACATCAAAGCATAGCGTTCCATGCTCAGATTGATGGCAATCTGGAACCTAATGTGAGACTGGCAGGTCAGTGACTTTCCAGTTATTGCCCTCCAGTCAGTCAGTGAAGAGAAATGATTCATGGAGATGATACATCAAGGACACAGTAAACAGTGCTTCATTTGTTAGTTTGCTTCCTTGCTTACTCTAAAATAGAAAGCCTTTAGTACCATAGTGTATTTTGATGGGGTTTTTTTACTTGTCTGTGCTGCTTTTCCAAACCATACTATCAGGTGCTTGGTACAATATCAGTTCTCTTTAATCTTTTGCTCCTTCTCAAACCCCACAGACTCCATGGCCAGGCAAAGCCATGACCTGATCTGGCAGTGGCAGCAGTTCTGCCCTGGCTGGGATGTCAGACCAGCAGGTCACTGTGAGTATCTTCCAACCAAATTTTCTGTGATGATGTGAGTCACTTTTTGCTTTGGGGCTTGACAGTGGAGGTAGCATGCTGTTTATTTCTGTCAAGAGCCTGTAGATTTTACTGTCAATATCTTTTTTGATGATAGTTAGAAATCTTTCCCTGCAATATCCACCTGCAGAGTTTATATCTGAAAAAAAGGGTATTATTCCTTCAGGACTCACTTTAATTGATTTTAGCATGTTTTTTATGTGCAAGCTTTGACTCTTTTTGTTGTTGTTGGTTTTGGTTAGTTGGTTGGTTTTTGTTTTGTTTTGGTAGAATATTTTGAAATACTTCAGGTGTGATTTACTATAATGTGGTAGCAATAAACCAAAATGAAAACAAAGAGTTCACTTGGCTTCATTTGAGATAGGCATAATCTTGCCATGCATTATAATTTTAGCAGGTTTTTTAAAATGGTTTCTGACTAATTTTGAGCTTTGACATAAAATGCATCTGGTATATCTGTTAATGAACTAGTGTGGTATGTCTAAAGACATTCCGAGCGATTAAATAACTGGAGTAATAACATATTTATTGCACAGATTAGATATAATATTTGCTATTAATATTATTATTATAGCTTGGTCTCCTAAGAGATCTTGTCCAGTGTTCTCTTTTACTCCTTCTTTACATCCTAATATCTTTAAGGATTATGTGTATAAAATTACACTGGGAAATGCTTTATGTCAAATCTCTTCTGAATTCATGCAGTTCATAGCATGCTAAAAGGTTTATCAGCAGGTGGTCTAGACATTATAGGATGGCTGTCAAGGTATGCTTGTCCCTGTTGTTCACTTTGCATCTTTCCTGCAAGAAAGAAGGAAAACAGCTTCTGCATTTTGCTGTTACCATTCCCTTTAGTACTAAAGTTACCTTGTACTTTGTTTAACTTCTGCCTAGTTAAACATTCAATTTTATGAATATTCAAAAATTTTGATAATTTTTCTTTTGTGGTTGTTTAGAAGAACGAAAGCAACATAATCAGACATTTAAGTGTCCTTGTATTTACCTACACAATTATGTCTAGCATTAGGTCCTCTTTCTCTGAGGAAAAGGAAGGATGCCCAAAGCAAACTCGAGGTAGGGTCAGCATTCTGTGCATAAAGGCAGCACTGTCAGGTTTTATACTTACGTTGCTATTGTCAGCAGGAGCATATAGCAGGCCTTGAAAATGAGATAGCCAGCGTAACACGCCCAGATGTTGGTAGAGAAGTGCATGAGAAACAGAGAACCGGCATCTACCGCAGAGAAGATCCCTAAAGCCAGTTCTCCAAACAGGTCCCAGTTAATTTTCATATATTGTACTAGGAAAGACGTTACTGAGCCTAGAAAAAGAGAAAAATGTGTAAATGTTGTATGTGTTCCATAGCCTGTATCACCAAATCTTGCCACCCTCATGTACCAAAAGGCAATGCTGAATAATGATGCAGAGTAGTTCTGAAATTTGAAAGCATTTCTAATTACTTCTGCAGCCATAGAGATGACTGGTCACTTTTAGACAACTGCATAAATCACGTCTCTGCCTTAGTTCTTAATGCTTTATTCCACTTGACAGGATAGACTGTAATGTAGAAGGATTATTTGGCTGTCTGCACCCAGCACGCATCTCTAGAGAGAGAACTGGGAACACAGTTTGGAACTCAAAAAGTTTCTTACAGCTTCTCCTAGCTTACTGCACAGTTAGGCTAGTAAATCTGCTAATGTAACAATTTAGCTCTGTGCACCTCATAAAGGAGGTAAGCTGTCAAAAAAGTGAATTTTGTGAGGTATCAGGGAGTATATTGAAGGAAACGAGAAAGGATAAGCACTGTTTGCTCTTGGTGGGCCTCCTAGAAGATGCATCTGTTGCAAAGATAAGCCACATGATTTAATATCTTCTGTATTTCTACATGGAGAAACAGGCAATTCCATGACAAAGAGGAATTTGTCAAGGAGAAAAATATTCTAATTTATGCTTCAGTTGGTCTACTTAATTGCCTGCCTCAAGACAAGAGTAGTATCTATTTCTCTTTAATGACTGTAAGGGTAACCTGAATGACTAGGTGTGATGTAGACATGTTTATTTTCCCTGGTGGATCACACCCCAAAGTCTTGTGCAAGTTCTCTACAGCAGCACAATGTGATTATGTGAAACCCTGCCAAGGCAGGGTGGTGTAGTCTGATGTTACCTTTTGATAACCTCACTTTGCTTGTGCATCTGCTCCTGGTGCAAAAGTGGAATACTTAACATCAGTAGCATAAGGAATTCAATGGGTCTTTTTCTGCAAATCTCTGCATCTTGCAATGACTAAAATTCTTCTTTTTTTCCAACTGCACAAGAGTATTTCACTAGAAAAAGATCTTAATTAGAGGATTATGTTCTTTCGGTGTAAAATGTTTAGGAATAACTTCTCCCATCTGTGTAAGCTGATAGCATTGTTATGGGAACAGTGCCATACTGTTTTGGGAAAAAAACCCCACCCAATAGCCTCATCCAAAGACACACGAGTGCCTCTGAATGGATTTACCAACTGGATATAAAGTCTGTGTAACTTGCACAATTTCTGCATACTGCTAAGACAGAGTTAGTTATCTGGTCCTAAAGAAAAAGCAGCATAGCTCATGTTTGAACTGTTGTAGATCAAAGAATGAGGTCTGGAAGGCATAGTGTGCGCAGTGGCTCCCTGGAGTGCCTGCGATAGAATGGCACTTTAAAAGCTTTCTCAAGTAAAACTTTAGAGACTGCCTTTGTGATCAATGTTTAGACATTAACTTACTCAGAAAAGTTGCTAGTGCTTCGACAGCTCCATTGTACACTGCAGAGCTGTGAGAGGGGGCTCGGAAATCCCACAGCACTTGGACATAATTCAGGACTTGGTTAAAGCCGGCCGT
>NW_020885502.1:0-13236 GCF_003945725.1 Corapipo altera
GTTTAATGTGCACTGGAGAGACGCCGCTTGTCTATGCAAGTGTGAATATGATAAACTTCGGCAAGATCCAAGCGATACAGGACACTTCCCAAACTCTCCAGCTGTGCAATCAGGGTCTCATCCCTGCAGCCTTCAGAGTAGAGATCGTAAGTGTCTGTGGGGCTGTTTTCCAGTGAAACTCCCTGGTCAGCAGCAGCCCAGGGAGGATTTTATATGTAAGGTTTCTATATCGCCCTGTGGCAGAGAGGAGGCAAGAGATTCCATCCGAGGCAAGTGGAGCCTGGCTCTGCAGGTGGTTTTAGCTGGGACAGCTTTCAGTGGAATAGTTTGCAGAGTTGTAGGAGCAGAAGCGAGTCTGGATTGTGGTTACAAGTTCTCCCTTTATTTTATGGAAGGTATTTAACGGTGCAAGTCACATTTTTGGAGCTCCGAGATGAAGAGGAGCCTGTGGCCCTTTGCTCCTGAGAGGCCGAGGATTTCCCCATGGTTTCCTCATACCATCTGCATTTGCTTTGTGCCAAAGTGTTGTTAATGGTAGAGACCAGGGTGTGAGGTCTGTCCTCAAGCTTCGGGTGGGGAGAGGAGTTTCCCCCTCCTGGGGCTCAGAGCAACCGGGCTGTTGCACACAAATCCACCTGCGGGGGTTGTGCACCCCTGGAGCCTGTGGCCTCTGTAGCGTTCCAGAGTATGTGGAGAGCAGCTGCAGAGAAAGGCTCTTTAAGTCGTGGAGGCTGCCCAGGGCAGAAGGAGCTGGGGCTGCTCCCCTGGCAGGGGAGCTGAGCTGGTGCAGCAGAGCTGGTGCAGCCAGCAGGGCTGGGCTGGCTGGGATGTGCTCCCTGCTGCAGGGGTGTCTGTGAGGGGCTTGGAAAACAGGCTTAGGAAGAGGGGCTTGTTCTCCACCATGCTGAGTGGGCTGGACTGCTGGAGCTGGTCGAAGCCAGCCCCGACACGGTGGGCGTGGTTGTGTCTGTGGATAAAGCATCAGGCAGTGGGGGAGAGTCCGGGCTCAGCCTCCTGGACCAAGGAGGACGAGAGCGAGTTTTCCACTTGCTGCTTTTCTAGGTGTCTGAGGAGGAAATGTAACCTCCAAGTGAGGGATTTCAGGTGCAGCTTTCTTCAACTCCGCAATGAAATTCTGCTCTCCACCCCTGCAGAGAGCAAGCCACCTCGATGGGTGGTGCTGGCGTGTAAATGATAGTTTTTGCATGCTCATACCAGGCCGGGACCTGTCAAGCTGTGTCTGTACAGCTGTCCCAGTATAAGGCCTTCCCTCCCTGCCCGGGGCAGCTTGCAGCTTTCTTACCCCCTCCATAGAGGGAAATCCATGAGAAAACAGATGACCAAAGCGTTTGGGAAGGCTGGGCCATGCCCACAGGGCAGTCTTCTTTCTCCTGACTGTTTTCCTGCCCTGCTATAACCATTTAGAGCTGACTTTTCCAAAGCAGAGGGCTCTGGGGCACCTCTTGGCAGCTGATGATCAGTGGGAAGCCAGGGCTTTGGTCCTTCAGGGGCGAGGACTTTGGTGCTGGGCTTTTGCTCAAGTGGTTTTGCAGAGTTAGTCTTCAGGCTCTCAGCAGGATCCTCCAGCTGTGTAGCTGCTGTGGTGGGATTGGAGCAGTCGTGGCTTTCTGCAGCCTTGAGCCTTTGTGAAAACGCAGCTCTGTTGTGGGCAAGCCAGGAGAGAGAAAGTAGCTTCCCTTGGCACATACTCCAGGAAAAGACTGGAGAGGGAATAACCTTCTCCTGAGGAGGAGCATCCCTTGGGTTGGGCAAAACTGAAAAGTCTGTTAAAATGGGTTAAAGGAGGGTAAAATACAGGTTGTATAAGCTCTGCTCTTGCCCAGACACAGTAGTTTAGATTTAGGGAAACGAAGCCTTTATGATTTTTATCCTCCTCTCTGTAGTCGTTCCTTTTCTCACACCCCACAAGTCACCAGGGTCCATGGTTTCCACCCTAAATGCACGTTTGGCTTGTCTTACAGGGTGACAGATGCTTGAGGATTGAACCCAGGGAAGGAGTGGTCCCTGCCAAGGCTGAGATTCCTATTGTTGTCACAGCAAACCTGGATGACACAGGGAGATTTGAGGATAGCATGAAGCTGTTCATTGAGAACAGCCTTACCAGTGTCATCCCCATCCAGGCTGTGGGCATCGGCACCACAATTACCATTGACAAACCGTTTGCGCCGGAGCTGAGTTTGGAACCCCAGTTCAAGTAAGAGATCTCTTAACTTCTTCCTCTCCTCTTGGCTCAGCAAGGAGCAGTTATGCTGTAGACTTTCAGGCTATATCTTCTTCGGTGCTCCTGGCTCTGTTTCCCTGAAGCCAGAGATTCCTTTAGAAACATGTTGTTATGCTCAGGTTCCTTAAATTATTAGAGAGACGCCTCTGCCCAAATTAAGGGGCAAACGAGACCGTATGCCAAAGTCAGTAGTATGGATTTTTATTTAACAGTAAATGTGAGGTAGAGAGAGATAGAAAGAAATTGGAAAAAGAGAGAAAGGGGGAGAGAAAGAATGACAAAGAGACAAATTAAGTAGAGAAAATATCACTGCTCCATGGATTCCAATGGCATCCTATTGATCCTCTTCTTGTGACCTTCTTGGTGATGAAGTGTTCTCAAAGTGATGGTTTCAGTCTGGATCCATTAAGGGAAGCCCAGGATGGTGAGGGGAAAAAGCTCATGGTGATGAAGGAAGTCCCTTGTGGTGAGGGAAGATGTGGAAATACTACATTACCGGTATAAACCTATTCCTCTTTGCAATAACAACATCAGAAGGGCACCAAACATTATTTCTGGTCCACATTAAGAGCGGGAAATGAGGACGGTCTCCAAGCTATTAACACCTCAGATTGCTCACTAAGAGCACTTGACTGCAGGGAAATAGCAGCTCCCGTGACCTTTTCCATCTCTGCTTCTCCTCCAGCCTCGTTCCCTGCATTTTGCGATTCAAAGTAACAAACAAGGGGCGGCAGTTCCAGCGGCTGTTCTGGAGCACAGAAGGTTTCAGCACCTTTCGGCAGCGTCATCCTCTCCCTGCCCTCAGTGTCAGCAAGGGCCAAAATGGTTCCCAGAGACCCGCCACCCCTGTATTTAAGCTGCGGCCACGGAGTATGAATCTGCAGCCAGGCGAGACTAAGGAGCTGGTGGTGGAAGGCTTCTCCAGCATTGTCCAGGTGAGGTCCCTGCCAAGGGCTGAGCCTTCCCCATCTGGTCCCCTCCACTGGGGCTTCTCCTGGAGCTCCTTGACATTTGCCTGGGAAAATGAGCAAGGGCCTTCAAGACAGTGTTTAAGGCTACAGGGTTCCATGGCAGCACCAGTGGCTTTCCTTGCTGGCCACCATCAGTTGCTAAGGCTTTTTTGGGATTTCATAGCTACCAAACCCCAATGCTGATCCCAAAATACGGGCTGAAGGAAGTATTGCTCCTTCGGGGCAAACAGGTTACCAGTGTCACCTGCTCAGGCACAAAGGAAGGGCAGAGAAAATAGGTTACACTTAAAAGTAGGAGCCCAAGCAGAAAGTAAATTAAACAAGTGCCAAGTGGTTTCTCTGGGGTAAGCAGAGAGTAAAAGAGAAGCCCTGTGAAGGGAGGGAGTGTCTCACGAGTGCCTTTTGTGGCTATTGGGGTGCAGTGTTATGGCCATTGGAGCACAGAAGAAATAGGCTGCAGCACAGGAAGGAAAGGGGGCAGTGTCTGTTACTTTGTGGCCCGTGGGGGGTGAGGAGCCAATGCAGGGAGTTTGCTGGACACCCTGCCAGCAGCACTGGTGACAAGTGACTCTTGCATGCAGGACGTGGAGGAGAAGCTTGTGTGTGAGGCAATCGTGGAGCCAGAGATAACAAAGAAACAGATAATCAAGACAAAAGTCACCTGCAAGTTCATTTCTCCCACTGTGCAAATATCATACGGAGCAAACACTTTCTATGTGGAGAAGGTAAGTCTCTGGATTGCATCCTGGCATTTAACAGCATGGCTCAGCAAGAGAACTCGTGGGGGGTGTGTGTGCTTGTGTTAACACCCCTCTTTACCCTTCCTGAGGCACTTTGCAAAGTGAGGATGTTTTTAGAGATAAGACTGGTTTTTAACTTCCTCAAAGTAGAATTGTGGCTACAGCTGCACTGCTGAGGGGGACCGTGGCCACCTGGAGAGAAACGCCAGTTTCTGTGCTCACTGTCAAGGGAGGTTTTTGAGGATCCTCCAACACACAGTGATGTCTGAACACCAGTGCTCTAGGGAAGCTGGGGAAACCAGAGGTTTCTGTCAATTCCTCAGGCTGATGAGGAAAAACTTGTCATCTCCTGTGTGTCTTTGCTGTTGGTATGGATGCTCTATGGTATAGCTCTATGGTACAGCTCTGTGCATTTTCCCAAGCCTCACCTGCTTCAAAGGACTCCCACACGTCCTGCAGCTGCAGTGATGATGCCACCAAGGCAAAGCAGGTGCCCTTTAGTCTCTGGATCCCAACTTCTGCATCATCATTCCCACAAGGGGTCTGGAAAAGATGTTGCATTATTTAGTTTCTGTGGTTTTGGGTCTCTCCTCAGGTTCCCAGGCTTCCATAGAAGCACTGAATCCTGGGAACGGGCAGTTCAGATGTAATGAGAAGCTTTTCAGCTCTCCCCGATGCCTGCCTGTGCTCTGCTTGATGCCACACTGATTTATGGAGTACTCTGGCACTGCAGCTGTTTGATATCAATACATCCAGAACTAGTTTCCCAAACTCTCTCTGGTTTCTCTGCACCATGCAAGAAGCCCACCACAATGCACAAACAAGAAGAAGGAGCTTAGGCTGATTATAGCTTTGAGGTTATAGACACCATGTGCCTGTAGCAGAGGCAGCAGGACACACATTGCAGAGGGACTGTTGAGGTTTCTGGCTGGCCACATGTTCATGGAATGTTCAAAGTAGACCTTGGGCTGTTGCAGGATCTCCACCACGGGCCAAATCCTGCTTGCTTTTCTCTTCTGACTGGCATCACTGCTTCTAGGAGGCTGCTGGAGCCAATAAGGCTGTGAGAAATGACTATATGTGAGGGAAGATCGTCTTGTGCTGTTGTGCCCAAGAGAGGAGACAAAATTGGACACAAACGTTCTGGGGTCATTTTCTGCCTTCAATTTTGTTCAAGCAGCTGCCTCCTCTCAGGGGTCTATTCCCTCCTCTGTACATGGGAGTGTTTCCTTGTCTCCCAAGGGAGACTGTGGTTTCCAAACATGCAAAGAATCAGCTATAGAGGAAAATGTCCTGGAAGGTTTAGAAACAAATAAAAAGAGTAAATAGAGATGTATGCACTTCTGAGGTTGAAAAATGTGAAATGCATTGGAAGGGGAAGGAGGTCTGTGGCTCCTTGAGGTTGTTTTTCCTTGTCTCCTGTTTCTGTAGTACCCCGATGATGTCCTGACTCTTCAGTACAAGCCTCTGTCTTTAAAAAACACCTGCTGCCTGCCATTCCACCTTTTGCTGGACTTGGAGCAGCCATTCCTAATCTGTGATGCAAACCAGCAGCCCCTCCCTGCAAGGGCCCAGGTGAGCAGCCAAGGACCCTCCTGCCAGTGGGCTTTGAAGAGGGAGGGCTGTGGTGGTGCCCTTCTGTTGGGAGGTCCTCGAGTCGAGAAGTTTATTCCATAGAGTCAGCAGTGGACTGGCCTGAACTGTGAACTGAGTCAGCAGAGCTGCTGAAGGAAGCAAGAACTCATCTGAATTGGAAAGATCCCTCCTGGCTCTAAGATACAAGGAGAAGGGAGCAGGCAGCCAGGTGTGGGCAAGCCATGCAGCAGAGGTGTCTCCTGGAGAGCACCCCAGCTCTCCAGCAGCCATCCTCTTGTATTGCTGCTGAGCACAGAAACAGGAGCCTGAGAGTCCCCCACCGGAGTGTGGTGCTTGCAGTCAGACCCTCCCCTGTAAAGAACTGAAGGGTGGACTGGGAAGCCTGTGCTGGGGTCACACTTTGAGTGTTTGCGGTTTCATGCTGTCAGACCTTGGGACTTCATCGTGTGGGTGACTGACACTCCTTGTCTCCTAGCAGCCTGTGAAGATGGAGGCAGGGCAGGAACTTCATCTCTACATCAGCTTTAACCCAGCTTATGAAAAGGATCCGATCAGCTGGGTAGCAGAGAAGACTATGAAGATCCGGCTTGTGGAACATCCTTACGAGGAAGAGATCACCGTTCGGGGAGAGGTCTACTTCCCGAATCTCCGTATCCGGACCAAAGCATTCGACTTCGGTTGCATCGTGAGTGGCTCAGAGGATGTGCGTTACCTGGAGATGACCAACTGCAGCCCCATTCCTGCCCACTACCACTGGTCATTCCAGGTGGACAGCAGGAAGTACCCAACAGGGTATGTGCACCTTTGCCCCCTCCTGGAAGCTCTTTTTCCAGATGTCCTGTTTGTACTTTGCAAAGACCAAAGCTGTTTTCCTTTTGACTTCCCCTTGTGGAAATAACACCAACCAGCTGTGGTCAGGCTGGATGCTCAAGGGATAGGTGTTTTCCACGAGTTTGGTGCTGCTGTAGCCCCCCTACTGGTTTCCTCTAGGAAGGAAAGCTGGTGGGGAAATCTGCTTTCTCAGCCTTCTGTGGCCTGAGGCAGTGACGACCTTGGTGAAGGGCTCCTAGTCCCAGCTCCACAGTGCTGGTGGAGGCACTTTCCCAACCCTTTGGCCTCTCTGCTATAGGGTGGGTCCTCTCTGCAAGCAGAGAAACTGCTCTCTGCTCCTTGCTGCCTTCTCTGCATTCCCAGCCTTGGCCTGGAAGTGCTGGAGGATGCCCAGAAAGTCCCAATTCACACCACAGAAAGAGCTAGTTAGCACCTGAGCTGATGCTGAACATCTTGTTACCTTCCCCTTCCTTCTCCTTTTCTGAGACACCCCCTTTCTGAGCTCACTTCACCTGCACCCACCCAGGGGCTGCATCCTGATGAGGAATTCCTCGTGCAGGTGTCCCTCTCTCCCACTGCAGGTCCGTGATCATAGTTATGTTATTTTCCAGGTTCATACCTTCCCCAGCTACCTCCAAACGCCAACCACAAATGTTCACGTTCGGCTGTGATGAGTGTGGGTGGTATTCAAGGAGGTACTTCAGGCCTGGCAGTGTGCAGAAGCCAGCCAAAGCCCCGGAAGCAGCGCAGGACTCTTCCCCACAGTCAGCACACTGCCAGGAAACAGAAGAGGGTTCTTCCCAAAAGATATCAAAGAACTGCGTGGAAACAGAAGAGGATTCTTCTGAAGAGTCATCAGATTCAGAGTACTCCTTGGAATCAGGGCAAGATTCTTCCCTACAGTCATCAGAGTCAGAGAACTGTGTGGAAACAGACCAGGATTCTTCTGAAGAGTCATCAGATTCAGAGGACTCCCTGGACACAGAGGACGATTCTCCTGAACAGTCATCACCAGAGAAGTTCCCGGAAACAAAGCAGGACTCTTCCCAGAAGTCATCTCATTCAGAAGACTCCCCGGAACCAAAGGTGGGTTTTCTTGTGCACCTGCCACTTGTGTTGCCTCCCCCAGCTTGCCACCAAAAAGCCGTGCTCGTGCCGACCTCCCCTTTTGCTGCCCTGCTGTTCTGTGCCCTGAGAGTGGGCTGGGCAGCAGGGCCAGTGGCTGGACATGGGGCGTCTGGGGAGGGAGAAATAGGATACTTTTCCTTGGAGAAGCCCACTCAGATCCTACAGACCTATGCTGAGTTTGGGATTTTTTTGGTTTATTTTCCTTACAATGTAAAATGAGGCTTTTCTGCATCATGATGAGAAGGCTTCCAGTTTCCCTCCTGTAGCAAGCCGTGTCAAATCCTGATCTCCATGTATGCCCTTCCCAACCCAGCTAGACCACCCGTTTTTGGGTCTCTGCCTTCACCCAAGTGCCAGCATTGCAGTGACAGCCCCAGAGCTGGCTTTTATAGAGTGAGACTTGGCAAGGTGGCTGTGTCCTGGAATGGAAAGTGCCTTGTCTTCCAGGTGCCACCATCCACTGCTGCAGGGCCTCAGAGCTCAGCAGAGACGGAGGAGTCTGGGCAGTCAGAGGAGGCAAAGCCCCCTGGCTTCAGAGCGGAGGAGGTGAGTGGGAATCTCTCTCACTTGCACGTTTTCAGCGTGGCAAGCAGGTCTGTTGCCCCCAGAGCTACAGAACTTCCTGTGCAGCACCCATGGAGGGCATTGCTCCCCTGGTACCTCATCAGGTGCTCAACAGGATATTTTTCAGGATCTTTTGGTGAGCAGCCTGTAAGTCAGAGAGAGAGGGAAAAGCCTCAGGAGTCAGGTGAGCTGGGCTGGAGTCCTTCCCTCAGCTCCAAGAGCTCTCACCTCCAAGTCTCCTGCTTTTCTGAAGGCAGTAAAAACTGGTTTTAAAGGCAAGTTCTGCGGCAGAGAGAATGTCTTGCTGCCAGGAGACATCCCAGTTTACTTTAATGTCTGGTATTAATTAATGCATTGAGCAGTGAGTATGGCAGAAGATTTTCGCCATGCTCCCTCCACTGGTCAGTGGCATGGAGGCAGGATGAGATTAGGATGCTTCTGGCTGGTGTTTGAGGAATAGGCCCCTCCAGCTACGGTTGTACTTTGCTCCAAGCCACGGCTGCTCTTCTGCACCCATTTCCACGCTCGACGACTCGATCCCCCCTCCCCTCCTGCAGGTTTTCGCTGTCCAGCCGGTGTCCGGTGTGCTGCAGCCAGGCAACAGCCAGCAGGTGGCCTTCACCTTCTTTGGCCACGCCGACATCATGGCCCATGTCACGGCCCTGTGCCAGGTGGAGGGAGGCCCGACCTACAAGGTGGAGCTGAGGGGGGAGACTTCGGTCCTCACCTACCACCTGAGCGTCAAGGAGATCGACTTTGGGCTGCAGGTACCACCCCCTTCTCCTGGCAGAGCTGCTGCCTTGGGACCATCACCAGCAGGTTGCTGCCCAGCCTGGCCCAGGGCTCTCTCCCCTTCCCAGCTCCTTCGTTGGCTCTGGGGCTTGGAAGTACAACCTTGGAGGGATATGTCTGGCATCCAGACTGCTTTGTAATGGCCATCTCCACCCCCCTCCAAAACGTTAGGAATTCCTTCTCTTCAGGGTACCTAATGCTGCCTCCTGGAGCAAGCAGGATCCCAGTGGGGATGTCCAGAGCAACATGTCCCTGAGACATCCCTCTGCTGATCCACACTCCTAAAGCCTGAGCTCCAACGAGATGCTCCTGCTTAATGCTGTTGCTTAATCCACAAAATAACCCAGTTGGGCTTCCCGTCATTGCAGTTGGAGAGAATGTCCCAGAATAATCCCCACTTTACTACTTTTCAGTTTAAAATCCACAGATCTTTCCAGCTGCTGTCTCTGTCTTGGTGCCCCATCTGTCTCCCTTTTTGCTGGTATGTTGCTTGCCAATACTTGCATGCAGGTGCCTTTTCTTCTGGAATGCCTCGATGTTGCCTCCTTTGTTTCTCCTGGCTGTTGGTGACCCCTCAGAGTGCAGAGGGCCCATGTCCCCTGGTTCATTAACTGCTGGCCCTCCCATGGTTGTTCCTGCCCCTCTGCGTGCTGCCAGAACTCTCTGTTCCTGTGCAGGTCCCTGTGCCTGGGGGTTCCCCACATTCCCAAGTGCCTGTAGCTCATCCCCAGTCCCTGCTCCTGCGGTGTGTCTGCTTTCAACCCCATGAAAGAGGAAGGAGATTCCCAGCAGCAGGCCTGTGTCTGTAACTTCCCACTCCTCTGTCCTCTCTTCAGCTCTTTAATGAAGTCCTTAAAGCAGAGGTCACCCTGCAGAACAACGGGAAGATCAAATTCACCTACGTGGTACAGAGCCCCAGCACTGGCACTGCAAAGAACCCTCTGCCTGGTGTGCTCGAGGTCCTGCCCAACACAGTGAGTGGCACAATTGACTGACACCAGCCCTGTATCAGGTGGCCAAGGAGAGGGTTAAAGAGAAAAAGGGGGGGAAAACAAAACCAAACCCAGCCATGAGAGACAGAGCTGTAAGCAGTTGCTGCTGGGGGCAGAAAAGGTCAAGCAAGTGCCATCCTGACAGACTCCCTGTGGCCTTGGCTGCCGAGTGGCTCTGCCATCCCAGGGCAGCCACCGGCGGGAGGCACGAGCATGTTGGTCACTCCTTGGCCCCCGACTGCTGAGCTCTGTGGCTGTGCTGGCACTGAGGCTCTTCTGAGGGTCACCTTACCCCAGCTGTGGGATCAGACAGGAATTATTCCTTGCCCGTGCCTCCCCCGTGCCAGCACTAAGCAGCACTTACATATTCCTTGCTTGGGCTTGAAGCTCCTCTGCCAGAAATAGTCTCAGCCCCTGTGCTGGTCCTTCCCTCCCCCAAGCTGTGCTGCTCTGGAGCAGCTTTGTGGGGCAGTGAGGGGGTCAGGGAGGAGTGGGGCTGGAAGAGCAAAGAGAGGAATTTGGAGCATCCCACCACTGTCCCAGCTTCTCAGTGCTGCCTGGATGTCTTTGAGGTGAAGCAGTGTTCCTTTGTCCCTCTTTGCAATGGGAAGAGGAAGCCTTTTGGCTTTCCCATTTCTTCCTGCCTGTCTCCTACAAGGGGTGACAGGAGCTGCTGGCTCTGCTGAGAGCGTGGGCACTTCACTCCTCTTCCAGAGTGGTGGCAAAAGAGCTTTTATCTGTTCAGCCTGGCTCTTGCCGGCAGAGGGCAAACCCCGTTAGCAGCAGAGCCGTGCTCACGCTGAGCACAGGGCAGGCTCTGCTGGGGGTGCAGCCTTAGGAGCCCTCGGAAGGACACACTGCACCCTCTGCACCCTCGCCTTGGAGGCTCGAGCTTTTGGGTACGAGGAAGGTAGAAGGTGATGTAGTCTGACGTTTTCTTCCAGATGAGAACCTGTCTTCTCTTCTCAGCCTGTCTGTGGCCTGAGCCTTCCTCCATCACACCCTCTTTGATGCATTGCCTCCCTCTTCTCCTGTCCCTTGCAGGCTTCCATTGAACCTGGCAAGGAGCAAGTGCTGAAGCTCTCTTACCTGCCAGGAATGCCAGGAGTCTTCTGCAGGACTTTCCAGGTTCAAGTGGGTCACCTGAAACCAGCAGAAATCTCCCTGAAAGGAGTGGCGGTCTTTGCCGCGATCTGTCTGGACCTGCCCTGGAGCATCAAAGGTGAGCACTGCCCGTCTGCTCCCCAGCAAAGTCCCCACTGGGGTTTTTCCCGACCGTAATGCCCAGAGGGCAGCTCACACCCATCTCCACCAAGCCTGGAGGTTGCAGGGCTGCCAGACCAACACTCACCCCTCTGGTTGCTTCCTGAGTCTTGAGCAGACAAGCACATATAGGCTTTGTCCCAGGAACCATCCTGCAGCTCTTGCCAGCACATCTGTCAGAGGCCTGGAAAGATGGCTAGACAGAAGAGCTTGGGAAAGCTGTAAGAGACTGGCAGGGCTTTTGGCAGGGTTGGATTTGCATGACACTGCAGGGGATGAGATGCTCCTCTGTGGGGCGGAAGATAGGTGGGAGTGACCATGAGGATTCAGAGACAAGCAGCAGCGTCCACTTTCCAGAGATGGCTTTCCATCGATGGGTTGTGTCTGGGAGAGACCAGCATTCAGGGGAGTGGGACTTCTCAGCTTAAATGGCATTAGCACTGCACCCACACTTCTATTTGTGAATGTTTTCTTCCTTCAGGAAGTGAAAAATATAAGAGGCTACTGAAACAGTTGAAAGAAAAGCTGAAAAAAGACAAGCAGGACAAGAAAGCACGTGTTTGGAGGAAGGCTCGAATCAGGAATCAACACGTGAAGGGCCCTGACATTGTGGTAAGAACAGCTGCAGTCCCATTTGGCACATGCCACCCTCCCCATGTCACTTGAGGCCCTGGCACCCCACAACACCCCACAACAGCTTCTCAGTGCCCTGCTGGCACTTGGGACCTCCCTGCCCACACCTGACCACAAACATTCATCAGCTCAGCGTTGCCCCACCTCTGGTCATGGTCTCTCCTGGAGATGTACCAAGCTTCCTGGCTACTCCCCTTGCTGGGGAGTTTGTTGCTCCCAAATCAAGCCCTAGCAGATTTACAGACCTTAGTAGCAGCAGCCTGACTGTGCCCTGGGACCGTGCTGGCAGTGCTCAACTCCAAGAGGCACCAGCTGGGTCGGGGTTCCCTTTTCAAGGCAGTTTTTGTCCAAGCTGCTTTGGCACTGGCTGGGGACAGGCAAATACCTGAAGCTCTGGAAGGCTGCTGGCTTGTCTGTCTGGCCAGATCAGCTTTTCTAGCAGTAGGTGGGAAGGCACAGATGCTGCAGTTATTTCCCTGGAGAGAAGGTCCTGGCTAAGAGAGCAGAATGTGTCACGGACACTAAGCAGCCAGACAGGAGGACCCCCATTCACCCTCTCAACAAGAGCAGGGTGGGATCCTCTTTCACATACAAGCCTGGGCCTTGGGAAGGGTCTTTGCTAACCAGCCACTGCCTTCCCTTCCCTCAGGCAAACACTTGGCTGAGGATGGAGATGGAGCGGATGCTGATAAAGGAAAATGCTCTGCGGCTGCAACCAACCCTCATCTCCCGCCCCCCAGAGGACACTGTCTTTGACAAGCACATTCCTCAGAAGCTTGTCCAGTGAGTCCCTACTCCTGTCCCCTCTGCAGGTGCCCTGAGGGCAACACCCAGCAGTGTCCCCTGCTCCTGAGAGCTCCTTGTACATGCAGAGCTGGGAACAGTGGGCACTTCAGAAAGGGTCTGATCCCAGTAGCTGTGACAGCAATAGCTCGTGAGCAGCTGACTGTCCTCCCTTCCCCAGCGCCGCGCTGAGCTTTGGAGCTGCTTAAACATGTAGCCACGCTGTTGTTTAAGGACTGTCCTTACTCTTCCTTCCAGAGTTGAGCTGCCTGAGTACATCCTGGACATGGGCACTGTCGTTCAGGGTTTCAGTAAAAGCTGTATTGTGAAGATCACCAACACCTGGAGGTACCCAGTGGCCGTCCGGGCCAATGAACGTGCCCTGCGTGACACAGGTAACCAGTGCTGGAGAGGCTTCCCGTGGGCTGCAAGGAGCTGTCTCAGATAGATTAGCTTAAGTCACTGCACATGGGGAGGTTTTTTGAGCTTCTTCCTCCCAGTGCCCCTGCTGGGAGCTTCAGGGCCAGAATTCTCCTGGCCAGACATGCCCAGGGACCTGGCCTGCCTGTGACTGCCCTGATGCTTCCCTGCAGGGGCCTGATGGGCTGATTACCCTCATCACCTGCCAGCATCTTCTGCCTTTGGTTCCCATCGGCATCAAGTTTCTTTGGGCACTCCGCGGGTGTGTTGCAAACAGATGG
>NW_020885503.1:0-500 GCF_003945725.1 Corapipo altera
TCCCTCCTTCGGACCCCCTCCTGTGGAATCCTGGAATGGTTTGGGTGGGAAGGGACCTTAAATCCCACCCAGTGCCACCCCCTGCCAGGGGCAGGGACACCTCCCACTATCCCAGGCTGCTCCAGCCTCACCCTGGACACTCCCAAGGATCCAGGGGCAACCACAGCTCGTTGGCCCCAGTGCCCAGGGAGCAGCATCCAAGAGCAGCACCGACATTCCCATTCCAGCTGTGGATAACATGCCCTGGGAGCAGGAGCAAGACACAGGACACAGCCCCCAAAGCACAGCAGCTCCCCAGCACATCCCACCTCCCTGTTCCCTCTTTCCTCCCCAGCCTGGCCCTGGTTTTCCCCCTTTTTCCAGCCCATCCAGGTGGGACAGACCTGCAGCCACACCCACGGAGCCCTTCCCCTTCTCCCCCTTTCCCTTCCCCTTCTCCCCTTTTCCCTTCATCTTCTCCCCTTTTCCTTCCCCTTCTCCCCCTTTCTCTTCCCCTTCTC
>NW_020885503.1:510-929 GCF_003945725.1 Corapipo altera
CTCCCCCTTTCTCTTCCCCTTCTCCCCTTTTCCTTCCCCTTCTCCCCTTTTCCTTCACCTTCTCCCCTTTCTCCTTAAATTTTTTCCCTGTCCCTTCACCTTCTCCCCCTTTCCCTTCCTTCTCCCCTTTCCCTTCCTTCTCCCCTTTTCCTTCATCTTCTCCCCTTTTCCTTCATCTTCTCCCCTTTTCCTTCATCTTCTTCCTCTTTCCCTTCCCCTTCTCCCCTTTTCCTTCATCTTCTCCCCTTTTCCTTCACCTTCTCCCCTTTCCCCTTTAATTTTCTCCCTTTCCTTTCCCCTTCTCCCCTTTTCCCTTTAATTTTCTCCCTTTCCTTTCCCCTTCTCCCCTTTCCCTTCACCTTCTCCCCTTTTCCTTCACCTTCTCCCCCTTTTCCCTTCACCTTCTCCCCCTTTTCCCT
>NW_020885503.1:939-10770 GCF_003945725.1 Corapipo altera
CTTCACCTTCTCCCCCTTTTCCCTTCACCTTCTCCCCCTTTTCCCTTTAATCTTCTCCCCTTTTTCCTTTTTTTCCCTCCCTTTTCCTTCACCCTCTCCCCTCTTTTTCCCTTCCCCTTCTCCCCTTTTCCCTTGAAGAGCAAACCAGGCTGCAAAGCTCTGCCTAATTCCAAGCCCAGGACTAAACCCAGGACTAAACCCGGGCAGTTCCTCATCCCCCAGCCGGTTTCCAGGAGTTTCCAGGAGCTTCCCAAGCCCCCGGAAGGTGGGAGGGAAACGCTCCCAGGTCGGACTCGGCTCTTCCCTGCCCTGGAGCCGCTGGATCCGACGTCTCCAGCACGTGTGCTCCTGCAAAACCTGCTCCCCCAGCCAGGGATGTGGGATGTGGATGTGGGATGGGGATGTGGGATGTGGGAAGCCCGAAGCCATAAAGCCGCTTCCAGGGGTCGGGATTATCCCGGGATGATTTACCGGCGGCTGCAGCCGGTAAAACAATTCCGGAGCCGAGGGATCGCTCGGCAGAGGCCCAGCCCCGGCTCTGCCGGATTTATGTCTGTCAGGAGGGGCTCTGGCTGCTCCATCCCGCTGGAACGGGGGCCTCGGGAAGTGTCGGGGTCTGGACGGGGAAGGGGGAGCTCCGGAGTCCGCCCGGCAGCTCCAAAGACGGAGAAATCCCAGCTGGAGACGCGGGGGAAGCGGAGAGAGCAGGTGCAGACACGGGGGCAGCTCCTGCTCCCCCGAAACGTGTTTGGAATTAGAGCCACGGATCCGCCCGGGGCTCCCCGAGGAGCCCAATGGAGCTGATGAATCACCGGCGGCTCCCGACTGACCCCCCACTGCCCCGGGGCCTGAGGGGGGAGAGAGGGAAACTGGGGAGAGGGATCGTGGAATTTCAGGGAATCACAGGGAAGGAAGGGACCTTCAGGATCATCCAGTGCCATCAGGGACATCTCCCACCATCCCAGGGCGATCCGACCTGGCCCGGGACACTTCCAGGGATGGAGCAGCCACAGCTTCTCTGGGAATTCCATCCCAGCCGCTCCCCACCCTCCCAGCCAGGAATTCCTTCCCAATATCCCACCTAACCCTGGGAAGCCATTCCCTGTGTGCTGTCCCTCCATCCCTTGTCCCCAGTCCCTCTCCAGCTCTCCTGGAGCCCCTTTAGGCCCTGGAAGTGGCTCCAAGCTCTCCCTGGATCCTTCCCTTCTCCAGGTGAACATTCCCAGCTCTCCCAGCCTGGCTCCAGAGCAGAGGGGCTCCAGAGCCCTGGGAGCATCTCCGTGTCCCCTCTGGACTCTCTGGGGTCCTTCAGGAATGTCAGACCCCAGAGCTGCAGAAGGGGGGTTGTGTGTCTCACCCCAGCTGGGCAGAATTCCCCCTTTCCCGGCCTTTCCAACCTACAAAAACGCCTTGTTCAGGGAAAACCCGGAGCAATCCCGAATCCCAGAGCTCCCTCGGGCCGGATTCCCCGGGATTCCAACCGCTTCCCTGTCCCTGCAGCCGACACAGGAGGGCGAACAATCCAAGTGCTGCCTTCCCGGGGTGGTCACGGTTCCTAAAGGCCCCAGGGGCACGAGGAATTCCAGGCCTGGAGCTGGGAAGGAGCCTCAGATCCAGGTAAACGCTCCCGAGGATCCGACAGGAGCAGCTTTAACGGTTTGATTTCCCGGCAATTCCAGGGGAAAGGGCCCTGCAGGAGCAGGATGGGGAGCCGAGGGAAGCACACAGGGAACCTGCTGGAATTCCATGGAATTCCATGGCATTAACGGCCACTCCCTGCTGGAAGGGACCTCTGGGACCTGCAGGACTTTTGGGTGGGAAGGGACCTGAATTCCCACTCATTCCCACCCATTCCCACGGGCAGGGACACCTCCCGCTATCCCAGGGTGCTCCAACCTGGCACTGGACACTCCCAGGGATGGGGCAGCCACGGATTCCCCTGGAATTCCATCCCAGCCCCTCCCAGGGAAGGATTCCTCCCCAATATCCCACCTGCACCTCAGTCATCCACCCATTATTCCAACAATTCCTCCCACTTGAGAGGACGGAGCTTATTCCCTAATTCCATTTAATTATTTTCACCTCTGTCATTCCGTTAAAAAACCCCGGAGCCGCTGTTCCTCAGGCTGGAATCACTTCCCACATCCCCTCACCTTCCCTTCCCCGTCCCTAAAAAAAAAGGCTGAGCTGGTTCAGCCCCTCGTTACTCAGCAGGTTTTCCATCCTTTCCCTCGCTGTTCCCGAGGTTTGCTCCGTGACTCAGCACTTTTCCCACACACACACCCTCCCCTGGCTGGGAGCTGCACTGGATGACCTCCAAAGGTCCCTTCCCACCCAAACTATTCCAGAAATCCACATTTCCCCCGAAGCCAACAGCTAACTGAGCTCTCCTACATCCAACCACCGGGAATTCCAGGCCTCCACCCCGGGATGGGGGGGGGGGGGGGGAGAAAGGTTGGATGGACCTTGGAGCGACCTGGAAGGTGTCCCTGCCCTCTTGGGTGGCCTTGAAGGCTCCTTCCAACCCCAAAGCATTCCACGATCCCGTGATTCAAAGACATCATTCCCAGGGAATTCCGGCAGCTTCCAGCTCCAGAGATTCCCTGGAGCAGCAGCTGAACCCCCAAATCCACTTTCCCTACAGAAAGGAGGATGGGTGTTGACTCTGGAGTGGTGGAGGGGAGGGAATAACCTGGAAAAACCCAGGATCCAGGACTGGAACCAGCAGTAATTTAATCATTTAATCACTTGTTTAATTGGGATCCTCTCCCCTCTTTACCTTCCCATTTCCCTGATGGGCTTCCAACAATCCCCAATTCCAGCATTTCACATTTCAGGAATTGCACACCCACCTCTTTTGGCCTCTTTTGGGTTGGTTTTGTTTTTTTTTTTCCTGATTAACTGGGTAATTCCTGGAAGGAAGGGGGAGCTCCCAACGCCGGGAGCACATCCCAGAGCTGCTCCCTGCACTCCATCTAGTGGTTCCCAGGCTCCTGCTAATTAATAAACTGCTCCTAATGAGCAGGAACAGCCCAGGGAACACCTGGATCCTTCCTGAGGGGAATGAGCCCCGGGGGGTTTCATCCCAACACATGGAGTCCTGGAATGCTTTGGCTGGGAAGGGACTTAAAGCCCATCCAATCCCACCCCTTTCCAGGGGCAGGGACACCTCCCACTATCCCAGGTCGCTCCAACCTGTCCCTTGGACACTTCCAGGGATGGGGCAGCCAGGGCTTCCCTGGGAATTCCATCCCAGCCCTTCCCTGCCCTCCCGGGGAAGAATTTCTTAACCCCTTCCCACTTCCCTGCTTCATCCAGCAAGAAGGGAAAGCTGCTGGATCCTTAAGATCCAGAACCAAATTCCTTGGGAAAAGTGGCAGAGATGAAGGAGCTGGGAAGAAAATGACTTCCCTGACGTAGCGGTCACTCCACGTTCTGGGGAGTTAAACGAGGGAAAAGAGCTTTAAAATCCGATTTATAGAGGGAAATCAGGCACCCACAGCCCCAAATCCTTCCCTGGGAGGGCGGGGAGGGGCTGGGATGGAATTCCCAGGGAAGCTGTGGCCACCCCCCATCCCTGGAAGTGTCCAAGGCCTCGAGCCCCGAGGGGGAGGAAGAGCACCCTGGGCACCTCCACAGGTCAGGAATTGGGGTTCAGTGGGACTCAAATCCCCCAGTTTGCCTCTCAACCTACCAGCAAACCCCTGGGGAGAGGACTATCCATCAAAAATCCAGCTGGGCACAGGGAAGAAGCAGCAGGAACACAGCACTGGGACAGCAGAGTTATCCCAAACCACCCGAGGACGCCCCGGAGCGGCGAAAGGACGACGGGACACGGGAGTCGGGGTCGGGCAGCAAAACAACAAATCCAAAAGGGGAAAAAAACCCAAATTCCAGCCGGGGAAAGAAGCTCCTGAAACTCCCTACAGCCTTCCCAAGAGATCCCCTGGAGCAGAGAGGTCCCCAAAAACTGGCTTTACATTATATTTGGGGGCCGACCCGGCGCATCTTTGGGCAACGTCCAACAAAACACAACGGGGGGGGGGGGGGGGGGAAAAGGGGTAAAAACCAACAGAAATCCTTGGGAAACCCCACTGGGAGTGTCCTGCCCATCCCACATACATACTGCTTCATGGCCACCAGCTTGGAGTCCATGCTCTCCTGCTTGCCCTTCATCACCTGGATGTCCGTCAGCAGCTTGGTGACGTTGTCCTGCCGCACCTTGACGTCCTCGCTCTTGACGTTGGACACCTGGGGGGGACAAGGGGACACCGAGCTGGGGGGGAGTGTGGATGAGCTGGAAGGCAGGAGGGCTCTGCAGAGGGACCTGGAGAGGTTGGAGAGCTGGGCTGGTTCCAAGGGGATGAGGTTCAACCAGGCCAAGGGCCGGGTCCTGCCCTTGGGCCACAACAACCCCCGGCAGCTCCAGGCTGGGCCAGAGGGGCTGGAGAGCAGCCAGGCAGGAAGGGAGCTGGGAGTGGGGATGGACAGGAAGCTGAACAGGAGCCAGAGTGTGCCCAGGGGGACAAGAGGGCCAATGGATCCTGGCCTGGCTCAGGAACAGTGTGGCCAACAGGTCCAGGGAAGTGATTCTGCCCCTGGACTCAGGGGCACCGCTCCAAAAAGGCAGGAATCTGCCAGGGAAGGACATCCAGGAGGGTCCCACTGCTCCAAAAAGGCAGGAATCTGCCAGGGAAGGACATCCAGGAGAGTCCCACTGCTCCAGAAAGGCAGGAATCTGCCAGGGAAGGACATCCAGGAGGGTCCCACTGCTCCAAAAAGGCAGGAATCTGCCAGGGAAGGACATCCAGGAGGGTCCCACTGCTCCAAAAAGGCAGGAATCTGCCAGGGAAGGACATCCAGGAGAGTCCCACTGCTCCAGAAAGGCAGGAATCTGCCAGGTAGGGGTTAAAACACCCGCAGAAATCTCCAAGACCTCTTTACATCCCACTGGGGAAAGGTCCAGAGGAGCCAAATCCCATCCAGACGAGCCAAATCCCTCAGGGAAAAGTGGGATGCGGGATTATTTGAGAGCACCCTGGGAAGGAGCTGCTCCATCTGCACATTCCTGGGATTGAGACTTGGGAGAAGAAGGAGCAGAACGTTGTTTTTCCAGCCCACACTTCGGGATTAAATGATTGACCCGGGAAAGTTCCTCTGGGGGAATTTTCAAAGCCAAGTGTCGCAGCTCTGAATTCCAAGGGATGTGGGGGCAGCTGGAAAGCACAGCTGGGAGTTCAGAGGGAAAAAAACGGGGAGGTTCCTATTTGGGATACACTGGGAATTAATGTGATCCAGGTGTTCCATCCCACACACCCCCCACACCTTCACCAACACCCCAACCCGGGGGGCACACGGACGGGTTTTGGATCAATCCTGGTTTTTTTGAGCCTCCCCCCCCGGGATGTGGAGCCTGGACTTACGCTGGTGACTTTCCTCTTGATGTTCTCCAGGAGGAGCTCCTGGCCCCGGATGAAATAGGGATGCTGGAATTCCGTGTCGTCCTTCTCCGGCTTCACCAGCCCCCCCTGCTCGATGTGGACGACCTTGCGGAAGCCGTCTGGGAATGGAGGGAACAGGGGGGGAATTCAGGGAGCAGAGCCCGGCCCTGGAGCATCCCTGGTGCTCCATCGGGGCTCTGGAACAACTCTCATCCTAAAAAATGCTGCTTGGAACGAGAGACCCACCCAAAATTTCCATGGAAAAGGGGCTGATGTTGGTCCTTGCACGGCCTGAGAAGCCCCTGAGCGAGGGTCCTGTGGCCAATCATGGAATCAGGGAATGGTTTGGGTGGAGGGGACCTTCAGGTTCATTCCCACCCCCTGCCGTGGGCAGGGACAGCTCCCACCATCCCAGGGGGATCCAAGCTGCCCTTGGACACTCCCAGGGATGGGGCATTCCCTGGGAATCCCTGGAGAGGGGGGATCCAACCCAGGGACCAGCGGGGGCTTCTCTGCCCCCAACTCCAACAGGGAGCAGGGAATGGGATTGATCCAAACTGAAGCTCAAACTGGAGAAGGGAAAAGGAGAGGGAATGGGCTGAGCTGCACCAGCTCCCTGGGCCCTGCCTGGCCTGAGGGAACAGCTTCCCAGATCCCCAGCTTCCCAACTTCCCAGATCCCCAGCTTCCCAGCTTCCCAGATCCCCAGCCCAGGCAGAGCTGGATCCCCCTGCTTATCCTGCAAAAAGCACATCCCGTTCCTGACTGCACAGTCCTGTGGAATCACGGAATTCCAGGATGGAAGGGACCTTCAGGATCATCCATTCCCAACCCCCTGCCACGGGCAGGGACACCTCCCACCATCCCAGGGGATCCAACCTGGCCTGGGACACTCCCAGGGATGGAGCAGCCACAGCTTCTCTGGGAATTCCATCCCAGCCCCTCCCCACCCTCCCACACAGGAATTCCTTCCCAATATCCCACCTGACCCTGGGAAGCCATTCCCTGTGTGCTGTCCCCCCATCCCTCATCCCAAATCCCTCTCCAGCTCTCCTGGAACCCCTTCAGGCCCTGGAAGGGGCTCCAAGGTCTCCCTGGATCCTTCCCCTTCTCCAGGTGAACATTCCCAGCTCTCCCAGCCTGGCTCCAGAGCAGAGGGGCTCCAGAGCCCTTGGAGCATCTCCCTGTCCCCTCTGGATTCACTCCAGCAGCTCCACATCCTTCAGGAATGTCGGGAACCCCCAGAGCTGCAGGGGAGGGGTCTCACCCGAGGGGGCAGAGGGGCAGAATTCCCCCTTTCCCTGCTTCCCAGCCCGTGGGATCAGCCCAGGACGGAGCTGATCCTGGTCTCCACCGAACCTTCCCGACCCCAGCGCGGATCCCGGCTGGAAAATCAGCTCCCTGTGCCCCCGTTGCACTCACACATGTTGAGCTGCCGCACGAAGCTGGCCATGTTGTTGTGTTTGAAGTACTTGGGCAGCACCTCCTTGGCGAACTGGCCCTGGTCAAACACGTGGAAGCTGCTCCCGCTCTGCTCCGGAAAAAAAAAAAGGGAAAAGGGACCGTCAGCGACCCGCCCGCTCCGGCTTTTCCAGAGGGAAATCCTGCCGTGGGGGAGGATCACCCAGCAGGGACTGCACGGGCTGCAAGGCCCCTTCCAACCCCGGATTCTGGAGTCTCCTGTTGCAGGGAGGAACGTGGTTTCCTGGGTTTTTTGGGAGTTGTTCCCGTCGGAGAGTGGACGGGGTTCAAAGGGGCCTCAATTTCCCCTCAGCTCCTCATGGAGCTGGTGCTTCCCAGGTTTCTCATCTCAGCCAAGGCAGGAACCTGCCCTGGGCAACAGGGGTTAAATTCCCAGCTCCTTGCACCCATCCCAGAGGAATTCTGTGTGTCTCCCGTGGAATTCTGTGGAGCTCCTCATGTGGAAGGACTGGCCGAGCACAACTCCGGGAGACTCCAACCCCGGCCCCCAGGAGGTCAAACAGGCCACAGGGATTAAACCTTAATCTGATAATTCCCCCATTAACTCATCCCAATTAACTTGCTCGGGATAATCCCAGAGTTTGGGACGGCTGTCCAGTGACTGCCAACAACCTTCCCAGGAAATGGGAGACAACCAGCTGGGTCTGACTCCAAACACAAGGACAATTCCGTGCCCTGCCAGAGCTCTCCACGGCCCAGAGCGCCTGGAAGCAGCACCAAGGATGTTTAATTTTCCACTGGGATGCATGAACTTCTCCTCCCTGTGGATTTAAAAAGCTGGGATGGGTTGGAGGCAGCAGGAAGAGCTCCTGCCCCTCCGAATCCCAAGGTATTCCTGGGGCTGGGTGTTGGATCCTCACCCCCACCGAGGGGAACCGGTGGCTGTGACTGTCCTGAGCAGCTGGGAGCACATTCCAGCCTATCCACGGATTCCATCTGCAGGAATTGCACCGGCAGAGCGGCAGGAGAAGGAATTTTCCTTCTGGCAAAGCCACACAGGAGCTCTGAAAGTGTTTTACAACCTGGATCCGCTTCCACCTCCCGCTCCTGCTCTCTCCTCCTGCTCCTGCTCCCTCCTCCTGCTCCTGCTCCCTCTTCCCGCTCGGATCATCCCACCCCGCGCTGGCAGAGGACAGAGGAGCCCACCAGATGCCAAGGGGTCCCTGCAGGGCCACGAGGAATCCGGGAATTGGGCTCTGATTTCAAAGGGAAGGCGCAGGGCCAGGCCGGACCACCCACGGCACACGGAGGGAAGGGGCTTCCAGGACACCTTTGTTGGGATGCAGAGCATCCCTGGCCAGTTTGCCAACGGCTCTCGGCTCCCTTCATCTCCAGCCAGGTCTCCCAACCTGCTCCTGCCCGGCCCTCTGGATCTCCCCAGGTCTGGTTGTGATCCAGGAGCCTCTCCCGGGCCGGGAACGGTGTGGGATGGTTTTGTCCTCTGGTTTTTTGAGGAGCAGCTGAGGGAGCTGGGGGGGCTCAGCCTGGAGAAAAGGGGGATTGGGAGGCTCCAGGGGGACAGGAGGTGACACCGGGGCGGGGTCGGGCTCTGCTCCCGGGGAACGAGGAACAGGACGACGGGAAACGGCCCCGAGTTGGGCCAGGGGAGGTTTATTTGGGATATCGGAGAAATTCCTGCTGGGAAGGGCTCCTCCATCCCTGGGGTGGATTGAAAGATCCCAGATCCCTGCTGGAATGAGCTCCCCCCATTCCAGCTGGGAGGTTCAGCTGGCACCACCCCGGGTGTCACCAGTGTCACCCGAGGGACCCTCTCCCAGCATTCCCAAGGGAAGTGGGAATGTGGGCAGGTCCCTTCCCTGGGATGTTCTGAGAGCAGATGAAAAGCAGCTTCTTCTGCCTCCTTTTGGGACACTTCCCCCCCTGTTCCCAGACACATTCCAAGCCCTGGGGTTCATCCAAGCCCTGTATCTCCCAGGAGGGGACAGGTTGGAGCCGGGATGACTCGTGGGACACCAGGAGGGCTCTGCCCACCCACGGCCTCCTCCGGGGCTCCACGTCTGCCCTGGTACCACTTCCCATCCTCCCACAGGCTGGGACACCACGGATTCCTCCGGGAAACAACAGGGGAGACGCTCCAGAGGGATCTGAAACCGGTGCTGAGGATCCCGGGATGGTTTTGGGTGGGAAGGGGCTTAAAGCTCACCCAGTGTCACCCTCTGCCGTGGGCAGGGACACTTCCCACCGTCCCAGGGACACTTCCCACTGTCCCAGGGACACTTCCCACTGTCCCAGGCTGCTCCAACCTGCCCTTGGACACTCCCAGGGATGGGGCAGCCACAGCCTCGTGGCTCCTTTGGATGTGGGAAGACTCCCAGCCCTCCCAGAATCACGGAATGGTTGAAGATGGAAAACCCCTCGGAGCCCTCAGAGCCCCCTCTGTGTCCCCAAGTGCCACCTCCCCAGGGATGCTCCATCCCCCCCCAGGGATGGGGATCCAGGGCTGGGCAGCCCCTTCCCAGGAGGGATTTTCCCAATATCCCAAATAAACCTCCCCTGAGGCCGTTTCCCCTCATCCTGTCCATTGTTCCCTGGGAGCAGAGCCCGATCCCACCTGGATCCACCCTCCTGTCCCCCTGGATTCCCTCTGATCCCCCTTTTCTCCAGGCTGAGCCCCCCCCCCCAGCTCCCTCAGGAGTTCTCCAGACCCTTCCCAGCTCCGTTCCCATCCCTGGACACGCTCCAGCCCCTCCATGATCCCTCTTTCCTTCCCAATCCCACCGGGATGGTCACCTCAGGACACCTCTGGGGCATCCACGGCCAGAGGAGGAACCCAAGGGAAAAATCCCCCCCCTGAGCCCACCAGGTCCCCCCAGCCCTGTCCTTGTCCCCAAGTGCCACCTCCCCAGGGATGCTCCATCCCCCCAGGGATGGGGATCCAGGGCTGGGCA
>NW_020885503.1:10870-13231 GCF_003945725.1 Corapipo altera
CCAACCCCTGGAATTGTCCAAGGCCAGGTTGGAGCATCCTGGGACAGCGGGAGGTGCCCCTGCCCATGGCAGGGGGTGGCACTGGATGGGATTGAAGGTCCTTTCCCACCCCAGGATTCCAGGATTCTGTGGATTCCAGGATTCAGAGCTGCCCACGGGACAAGATCCCTCTGCACCCTCCTGGCAGGAGCATTCCCAGAGCTTCCAGAGCCACCCAGACCATCCCAGCTCCTCCAGCTCTGCAATTCCAGAGGGACGCTTTCCACTGCATCAACCCACCCCCCCCTTCCCAAAATCCCACTTCCCAACTATCACCTCAAATCTCCTGCTTTTTGGGACAACAAATCACTCCAGGCTGGGAAATAAGCAGGAAAATCCAGGCTTTGGAGCAACAAATCAAAGGTTTGAGCCTATTTCCCAACTGTTCTGGGAATGGTGATCCCAGACCGGGATCTGTGGGAGATCCAGAGGGAGGGAGAGCAGCAAACGATGACTCTGCTAAAAACCCGAGTCCTGGTGGAGTCACAGCAGGACGTGGAGCCCTTCCAGGCATCCCAAAAAAAAACAAACCAACCCCACAGCCCTTGGGATGACGGAAAAAAATCCGTGTTTGTTTTCCAAAAACCTCGTGTTGGATTCGTGGGAGATTGGGCTGATAAATCCCATGGTTAAAGTGATCACTGAATCAAATCCATAATTAAGTCCACCATTAAATCCATCATTAAGATCAAAACCGGGAAAACCTTCGGAGCTACACCCGGATATCGGGAAAGCCACAACCAACCAAAAAAAGGGAATAAAGGAATAAAAGCAGCAGGAATTTCTGGCTGCGCCAGAGCGGGAGAGGGAGGTGATCCCTGTGGAATTCCCGGATGTCCCAGAGGTGATGGATCAGACCTATCCAACAATTTGGTTCCCTGACAGGGAACGAGGGACAGGACAAGGGGAAAGTTGTGCCAAGGGAGGTTTATTTGGGATATTGGGAAAAATCCCTCCTGGGAAGGGGCTGCCCAGCCCTGGATCCCCATCCCTGGGGAAGTGGCACCTGGGGACACAGCCAGGGCTGGATTTGCTGCTCTCCCAGGGATTTTCCAACCTCAGTAATCCCAAATTTGAGCGCCCTTGGCCAATCCCAGGTTGTGGAAGAGGCAGTGTTGGGAGAGGAGGGGAAGGAAGGGAAGAAGGGAATCTCCTCCTGGATCCCCAGGGAAAGGAAGGATCCCAGCTGGCTCGGGATTTTCCAGCCCTCCGGGTTATTCGGAGTCTGGACACGTCAGGTGCCACCTCAGCAGCTCCTCCGGGCTCCTGGAGCAATCCTTGGAATTCCATCCGTGGAATCCTTGGACGGTTTGGGTGGGAAGGGACCTTTGGGATCGTCCAATCCCACCCTCCAGGAGGTCTGGGAAGCTCCAGGAGAGATTCCCTGGGGCCAAGGGACACAGGACACTTCCCAGTGCTGGAGGGAAACTGGGGGGGCTGGTGGCCCTTCCAGGGGTTTCTCAGGAATTAATGAGCATCTGGAGAAAATCCTGGAATTGCTGAGGTTGGAAAAGCCCTCGGAGCCCACAGAGTCCAAGCCCTGCCCGTGTCCCCAAGTGCCACCTCCCCAGGGATGCTCCATCCCCCTCCAGGGATGGGGATCCAGGGATGGGCAGCCCCTTCCCAGGAGGGATTTTTCCCAATATCCCAAATAAACCTCCCCTGGCACAGCTTGGGGCCGTTTCCTCTCATCCTGTCCCTTGTTCCCTGGGAGCAGAGTCATTATTTCCAGGGATAACGGGAAGGGATCACCCCCCTCTCCACAGCATCCTGGAGACAGGCTGGGATCCGGGACACCACAAGGACAGGGATAAAGTGGAACAGATCCAGCAGAGTGTGCCCAGGGTGGGGAATCCTGGAATCCTGGAAGGGTTTGGGATGGAAGGAACCTTCAGGATCATCCAGTCCTGCCGTGCCACGGGCAGGGACACCTCCCGCTATCCCAGGGTGATCCAGTCTGGTCTGGGACACTTCCAGGGATCCAGGGGCAGCCACAGCTTCTCTGGGAATTCCATCCCGGTCCCTCCCCACCCTCCCGGGGAGGAATTTCCTCCTGGGATTTGCACATCCCGTTTTCCCAGTGCCCACCTGCCCACAGGGACCAGCAGGGACCTGGAGGGAGCGGGATCGGAGGCATCTGCACTTGGAATTACAAGTGGAATAATGGGAAGGTTTGGGAAGGGAAGGTTTGGGAAGGTTTGGGAAGGGAAGGTTTGGGAAGGGAAGGTTTGGGAAGGGAAGGTTTGGGAAGGTTTGGGAAGGTTTGGGAAGGTTTGGGAAGGTTTGGGAAGGGAAGGTTTGGGAAGGGAAGGTTTGGGAAGG
>NW_020885504.1:0-13170 GCF_003945725.1 Corapipo altera
TGTGAAAAGGTAGCTCTGGTTTTGCCAAGGAGGCACAGAAGGTAGTCTGGTTCAGTGCTTTCATCAGGGTCACCCAGACGCTGTGGCTGTTCCACGGGCTGAGTCGTTCGAGCTGTTCCATGTAGGTTCCCCTGAGGTAAAAAAAGACGCACGCACCGAGCAGGAACCCACTGTGGTTCATCATCTGCAGAGACACAAGCATAACCCTTTCCCCAGGTTATCAGCTGATGAGGGCAGGACCACTGTCCAGACACCTGTACCTGAATGGGAGCAGGAGTGGTCACGGGTTGACATGACACTAAAGAGGAAAAATGCAAAAAGAGAGCAGGAAAATGAGAATCCAGGGGAAAACTCAAAAAATTTAAAACGTAAACAGCTTTGTCTAAACGGGCTTGAGGGGGCTCACCATGCATTCCCCCTTTCTGTTTCTGAAGCAGACGCTTCAGAGAGCCATGCATACGTTCTACAGTAGCTTGCCCCACAGGAGAGTGAGGGATGCCAGTAACATGAGACACTCCCCAGTCATTCAAAAAGGTTTGAAATTTCTGAGAGCTATAGGCAGGGCCATTGTCAGTCTTCAGCTGCAATGGGACACCAAGGGTAACAAAAGCTCGTTGAAAATGACAAATCACATCAAGGGCATGCTCACCTGCATGAGCAGTAGCACAAACAGCATGAGAATATGTATCAATAGAAACATGCAGAAATTTGAGACGTCCAAATTCTGGGACATGAGTAACATCACTTTACCATACCTGTAAAGCTTGCAATCCTCTGGGATTGGTTCTATAATAGACAGGGACATTCTGACCCTGGCAATCGGGACAGGCAGCCACAATAGAACGAGCAAGGGATTGTGTAAAGCCAAAGTGTCCCTTAAGAGCAGTACTGCCTTGGTGAAAACATTGATGTGAGAGGAGAGCCTGTTGTCATTTGTCTGGAACAGGTCTGATCTGTGCAGGTGCTACGAGAGAGTCTGCTCAAGCATTACCCTCAGTAAAAAATCCAGGCAGTGAAGTGTGACTGGGAATATGAAAAACAAAGTAAGGAGCAGTACGAGACTGTAGAGTTCTCCACAATGTTAACAAAACCTGAAAGAGAAGACGATCATCACAATCAGAAAGAACTACTTGATCTAAACGCTGTACAAGTCCCGCCACATAAGCTGAATCTGTAACAAGATTAAAAGGCTGAGGAAAAAGTTGAAATGCCAAAGTAACAGCACAGAGTTCCACAACTTGTGGAGACCCAGATTGTTGAACAACGTCATGTTGCCATCCTGTGGGTGTATACCAGACCACAGCAGCTTTTCCTGTTTTCTCCTAACCATCTGTAAAAAGAGTGAGTCCTTCCACTGGTTCCATAGACGACAGCAGCTTTTGTCCAACAGGTACTTCACTAAAAAATTTCAGTAAAGGGTGTGAAGGTAAATGATAAGCAATTTGTCCCTGAAAATCTGCCATAGCAGCTTGCAATTCAAATTTGTGATTCAAACACCACTCAAAATACCAGGATTGTACAGGTAAAACAATACAACTAGGATCTCTGCCAATTAATTCAATGCACCGTTTTCGTGCTTTCATGATAATTTCAGCAAGAAGTTCAAACAGGCCAGGTGCTGTTTTCCGAGATCTTGAGGGTAAAAACAACCACTCAAGAATGTGTAGAGGATTGTCCCAGGTCTCGTTCCACTGAACAAGGATCCCACAGGGGAAGTTCTGATCTATGAGAACAAAAAGCTGAAGAATTTGAGACAAATCAATGCGAGAAACAAATCGTTCTGTTAACAATGTTTCTATCTGTCAAATGATTTGAACTGCTTCTTGAGTTAAGGGTCGTGGTTCCAATGGATCTGTGGAATGTTTGAGCAGTGCAAAAAGAGGTTGCAGCTGCGAATTTGTCAACCCCAAATAAGGGCGTAACCAATTTAATGAACCTGTTAATTTCTGAACATCAGTTAGGGTATTGATAGGCAATTGTAACTGAATAGGCTGAGGCCTTACTGTTCTTTTAGTGACAAGGAGGCCCAGATATTTCCAAGGTTCTGCACTTTGTATTTTCTCTGGTGCAATGACAAGGCCAAAAGACTGAAGTGATTCTTTAGCTGCATTTGCAACTGCAGGCAATGTTTCTCTTTGCTCAGCTGAGAACAGAATATCATCCATAAAATGGAAACAGTAACATTTCAGAAACTGGATTCTCACAGGAGTTAAAGCCTTTGCAACATACCACTGGCAAATAGTGGGTGAATTTTTCATCCCCTGAGGCAAACCCTTCCATTGATATTGCTTTGCAGGTTCTGCATTATTGACAGAGGGTAGTGTAAAAGTAAATTTTTCTTTGTCAGCCTCAGCTAGAGGAATTGTGAAAAAACAATCTTTCAGATCAATTCCTGTTATCGGCCAGTCGAGGGGTATCATTGTGGGTGATGGGAGTCCTGTCTGCAAAGCTCCCATTGGTACCATTACAGTACTGACTTTTCTTAAATCCTGTAAAAATCTCCATTTCCCGGATTTCTTTTGTATAACAAAAACAGGTGTGTTCCAGGGACTGAATGATGGCTCAATGTGGCTAGCAGCCAATTGCTCTTGGGCCAGATCCTGCAGGGCCTGTAACTTTCCTCTGGACAGAGGCCACTGAGGTACCCACACTGGAGTGTCAGTTAACCATGTAAGTGCCAATGTAGGCTGTTTATCGCCCTGCAAAAGCACAGTGGCCCCAGCTAAAAATCCCTGGTAATTTGAACTCCCCATTGAGCCAGACAATCCCTTCCCCACAGAGTTAGAGGGGCAGGAGTGACATATGGTCTTACAGTCACAGCCTGCCCTTCAGTGTAAAAAATTTCTTCATCATATCTAATTCAAATCTGCTCTTTTTTAGTTGAAAACCATTATCACTTGTCTTATTACAACTAAGTCTGTCCCCATCCTTCTTATAAGTATGATCTCAGGAGCTCCTGACTAGCCTTGACCAAACCAGCTGAGCAATGAAGAGCCCCTGGACTGGACCAGGGTGTGGGGAAGTGTCCCTGGACTGGACCAGGTGCTCCTGGATGATACAGCTGGGAACAATCCAGAGTGGAAAAGTTGGGGAACAAAGGATAATCAGTCATCCCATGAAAGCCTTGGAATATTCCCTGCCTTAATTGTAGTCCAAATGGAACAGTTTGGATTAAATTCTCAAATATTTTGGAAACTCCAGTCATTCCTGACATCAGGATGGAAATTCAGCAGATAACTAAAGCCAGTCTCCTTGGGAGCCCACAGCCAGCAGTGCTGAGGGAGGCCCTGGCAGCTCCCCAGCACCTCCCTCTCAGTGGGACACCTCTGGCAGCCTCTCTCAGCTCGGGAACCCTCCAGTTTGCAACACTCCAAAGACCCTCGCTGATGCCCAGGACAATTCTGATCCCCCTCAACAAACACTCCTCCAGCTGTGACCCTTGTCTGGTGGGAAACACAAATAGATTTGGGGGAGTGTTTCCCTGACAACAAAGAGAATTTGGGAGGGGGACCTTTCTACAGCCAGCTCTTGATGTGTGCACACATCTCTGCCTGGGTGTGGGTGTGAATTGACTGTGGTGGGAATGTTGTTGTTTTGAATCTCTAATTCAGTCACTGTTAAAATTATAGCACATGCTATTGAATCACCTGATAACTGTTCAATTGGTCAATGATTAAGTGCTACTAACGTCTTTTACCCCCTTGTCTTTGGATCCAAATCCTTTGTGCCCTGACCCTCTTGCATCCCAAGGTTCTGTGTAAATCGTTCCCTTTCATCAAAAGATATATATTTTTCATGACTTCCACTTTAAAATCTTCTTCCTTAGCTAAACTACAAAACAACTCCAATTAGCTGTAGAAGTCTTGAAGACTTGAAGACAATTAAATAAAAATAAATAATTTGTTTTTCAGTGTTTTAATTGATCCCACAGTGTGTTTGGAGCTGCATCAGCTGTCAGTCCAAGATAGGCCATGTCAGAACTGGTGAGGTTGGGGGGTGAGGAGCAAGATTGATCATCCAGGGTCGGTGTGGATCTCCTGAGGAGACACTCAGCATCAAGATCACTTGGAGAACACCTCTATCACCTCTTCTCTGAACTACAAAATAGCCATCATTGAATTAAAACAAAAACAAACTTTGAAGACTTGTTTTGAAATTGCCTTGAAGACAATTAAAGGAAGACAAAGAGATCCTGAGGGGTTTCTGCATTTTAATGAGCCCCATGGTGTGTTTGCAGCCCAGCCCATGATCCTGAGGTACTGAGAGAAGATTGAAGCAGCTGCTGAAGAAGTCAGAAGGCAAACTGCAAGTGCCTTGAAGCATTGCTGGGCCCCACTGAGGGCAGGCACTGACAAAGCCTCCCCAGGGACTCCTTGGAGCAGCTCCTTGGAGGCCAGGAGTGCAGGCAGACAAAGGCTCTGGGCAGGCCCCTGCAATGCTGAGCAAAGCCTGCCTTGGTTTTGTGGAGCACAAAGGCCAATTCCTGAGCCCCAGGCCCTGGCCCAGCAGATCCTGTCCCTCCCAGCTGGCTCAGGGCTGTTTGGGGGGCACTGGGATGGGAGGGGGAGGAACAACAAAGGCCCAAACCTGGACAACTTCTGCCAGGCTCCTGAGGGAGGGGTGAGGCAGAAACCAAGGGCAGAACCTGCCAGGCAAGTTGCTTGTGGTGGCCTGAGTGGCAGAGGCAGCTGGCAGAGGCAAGGGGACAAAGGCCTGGGTGCCTTTGGGCCTTGCAGCCCTGCCAGAGCCCTTGGCCATCTCTCCTGCAGGCTGTCCTGCCCTGGCCCTGCTGCTGCTCTGGCCTTGCAGGCTGCACACACCCCTCCTGCTTTCCCACCCCCCTCCCAGCAGCATTTCTAGACCCTCCCTGATGTCTCGGCACCAGCTCTGGCTGTTCCCTGGAACACAAAGCCATGGACTGATCCTGACTCCGTCTGGGGGACCTCTTGCAGCACAAGGGTCCCCTTTGAGTGATATTTCTTTTTCTTCACCTTCAGTCTAAACCTCAGTGCTACTCTTTGAGGAGATTTCATTCTATTTGCAATATGGACAAAAGCTCCATCCTGTCAGATGTCCTGTAGACCCTCTCCAGTTCTTCCTCATTCCTCCAGAATGGGGAACCTCCTAGACAGACAGACCAGTCCAGATGTGGTGACCCCAGGGCTGAGTCCAGGGGAATGACAACTCTCTTTTCTGGGTGCCAACATGTGCAGTTGGCCTTAAATCAAGGGGCCATTCTGATTCTTTGTAACATCACGGAATCAAGTGGCACTGTGACACTGCAGGGCCTCATGGAACCAAAGGAATGCAGGGACACTGTGGAATCCCATGGAACCAAGAGACCATTGTAACATGTGGGATCTCTTTAGAACAAAAGGAACCCTGAGACACCTCAGACCCTCCTGGAACCAAGGGGCCACTGTGCCTCCCCAGAACTCCATGGAATCAAGCAGAGCCGCTGCCTCCCTCCCGCCGTTGCAGGGACCGGAGTCGCCGGCTCTGCCCCATTTGGACACCTCTGGAGTCAGCGTGTTCTTGGGCAGCACAACTGATCTCAGACCAGAGGGTTTCCCAGATTTTGCTTTGCCCCTTCTTTCCTGTGGTTTTGTTCTTTGTTCTTTGTTCATTCAGGGGGAAAAAGGAGAAGGGAGGCACGTGTTGATCCCTGTTTCATCTCCCAACAAAAGGGAGTTGGGGCAGGGGGGAGAGAGGAGGCAATTTCTCTCTCTTCTCTTGCTTTGAATGGTTCTGTTTTTATTACTGGTTTTGCTGTTATATTTCCTGTCAGTAAACTCTTATTGTTTTCACTTATACCTCTTTGCATTTTGTCTCATTGTACTAGTGGGGAATAAAAGGGGAGTGAGTTCATTTTATTGGAGTTCCCGCCCCAATATTTGTCTTTAAACCTGGACAGGTTACTCGAGGACTCCCTGAAATTTGGCATCATTCACAAAAGGACTTGAAAATGCATTTTGTCCCATTGTACAGAGAGATAATAAAGATGTTCTATAGTGGAGTTCAAGGACTAATCACTGAGGGATTTCACCAGGAAGTTGCTGCCAAGAGGACTTTGTACCAAGGATTTTATTAGACACTCTTCGTTCAGCCAACTTCCCACCCACCACATCTTCCACTTTTTCAGTCCTACTCTCACCAATCTGACCATAAGGAGACCACAGAACACAGGGCCTTGATAAAGTCTGGGCACAAAACATCCCCTTCTTTTCCCTCTCAAAGAGATTCTGCAATCCCAGCCTTGTCCTTCCTATACCTGGGAATGGCTGCAGGAGGATTTTCCATATTCCCTTCCCTGCTGGGCCTGAGCAGTGTGGAACTCTGCCAACCCACCTTGCTGTCCTGTTTGCAGACTGCTTCCATGGCTGCCTTTGCCAAAGCCCCAGGAAGCTCTGGGATGGCTCTGACCTTTCCAAGGGTTTGGGAGAGGTCTCCCAGTGACACTGCCCAGCCTTCTCAATAGCCCTGACACCAAAATCTTTGCAGTATCACACACTGCCAGAGAAGTGCCCAGGACACAACACAGGTTGTCCTGGTGGTTCTGGAGAATGAGAAGGGATTTCTTCCTTGAGGCCAACCCCTCCAATTGGATTTGAGTGCAACTGAAAGGTTTCCTCAGCATTTTCCCCGGTGCCTCCCTGCCCTGAAGGTTTCTGGCCATCAGGCTGGAGCTGAGGGGGTTGGGCAGGTGCCTGAGGAGGGGGTAGAACAAGGGCTGTGTCCAACTGTGCCAGGAGGGCTGTGCTGGGCAAGGAGGAGGAGGCTGCAGAAAACAGTGGCACTGGGGAGGGGAGAGGAGCAGGTGGAGAGACCTTGTGCCTGCCCATGCTGGGCAGGAGCTGCCCCAGGATGGCAGCTCTGAAGCACTCCCAGGATGTCCCTGGGAACAGGAGGGGAAGACAGGATCTAAAAATGAAACCTGGAAAGCAGAGAGCAGGAGTGTCATGGTGTCACTGCAGGAGAGTTCCAGCCCTGGAGCAAGGTCACAGAAGAAGTGACCCAGTCCATGCAGTGGCCTCAGAATATCCCTCAGCATCCTGGAGATGCTGGAAGGGAGCCCAGCTCTGCTTCACAAGTTCCCAGGGCCTGTCCCTGTCTGTGATCCAAGGGCTTCCAGCCCCCAGGACTGTGCTCAGAGAGCACTCAGGCCTTACAGCGAGAAAGGGGCTCAGGAGGACAGTGTGGAAGTGGCAAGAGAACAGCTCTGGAAAGACCAAGCACTGCTGCTTCCTGGCAGTGCTGCTGGGTTGGGATTATTGTCCCCTTTCACTTTGCAAATACACCCTGTCCTGCACTGTGCTGTCCTTTAGGAACATCTAAGAAGCAGGATCTTGGACAAAGAAGGCACGGCAGATTCATTTATTTTGTTTAAATACTCTGAGCACAATTCATCCTTTATATATCTTGGGGTCAAATTCAATGGGTAGACGCTAAATTAGAAGGCAGATGCATAAGAGTATATCATTGCAAAGAAAATTCTTTCAAGAAGGACCTGCTGAACTCCATGGAAAACCTGAGCAGGAAAGCTGGGCCATTAGTGAGTTCGGTTCTGAATGCTACATAGCAGAAACTCGGCACCTTGTTTCTCCTGAAAAGCATCTAGTCATCATTTTTCTCAGGGCATCCTTGAGCTCCTGGTTCCTCAGGCTGTAGATGAAGGGGTTCAGTGCTGGAGGAACCACCGAGTACAGAACTGATAGTACCAGATCCAGGGACGGGGAGAAGATGGACGGGGGCTTCAGGTAGGCAAAGAATGAGGTGCTGATAACAATAGAGACCACGGCCAGGTGAGGGAGGCAGGTGGAAAAGGCTTTGTGCCGTCCCTGCTGAGAGGGGATCCTCAGCATAGCCCTGAAGATCTGCACATAGGAGAAAACAATGAAAACAAAACAAACAAACCCTAAACAGGCACCAACCCCAAGAAGGCCAATTTCCCTGAGGTAGCCTGAGTGTGAGCAGGAGAGCTTGAGGATGTGTGGGATTTCACAGAAGAACTGGCCCAGGGCATTGCCCTGGCACAGGGGCAGGGAAAATGTATTGGCTGTGTGCAGCAGAGCACTGAGAAAGCCAGTGGCCCAGGCAGCTGCTGCCATGTGGGCACAAGCTCTGCTGCCCAGGAGGGTCCCGTAGTGCAGGGGTTTGCAGATGGCAACGTAGCGGTCGTAGCACATGATGGTGAGGAGGAAATACTCTGCTGAGATGAAGAACAGAAAGAAAAAGGCCTGTGCAGCACATCCCATGTAGGAGATGGTTGTGGTGTTCTGGAGGGAATTGTGCATGGCTTTGGGGACAGTGGTGCAGATGCAGCCCAGGTCTGTGAGGGAGAGGTTGAGCAGGAAGAAGCCCATGGGGGTGTGCAGGTGGTGGTCGCAGGCTACGGCGCTGAGGATGAGGCCATTGGCCAGGAGGGCAGCCAGGGAGATGGCCAGGAAGAGCCAGAAGTGCAGGAGCTGCAGCTCCCGCCTGTCTGTGAATGCCAGGAGGAGGAACTGGGTGAGGGAGCTGTTGTTGGACATTTGATGTTCCTTAGGACAGGTCTGTACAGAAAAGGAAAGCACAGGGAACAATTAAGACAGCCCCCTCTCAGCAAAGCCAGTGCATTTTCCAGGGAATTCCCCTCCAAGTCAAGGCATTTCTTTTCTCTGATTTGTGCTCTCTGAGGGTCCTGTGAGGAGCAGGAGCTCTTGCCATGTGCTGCCAAGGACTCAGCTTTGCTCTGCTGCAGTGCAGACACGGAGCTGCTTTGGGACAGCTCTCATGATCACAGGGGATGTCACATGGAACCCAGCTTTGATGGAAAAGTTCAATTCCTGTACTGTTGTCTTGGAGCAATTTGGGCTGCAGGAGAGAGGCAGAGTGTATCCTTAAAATATTTTTGACTGGGTATTTTGGTTATAATCATAACACCTGTTTATTTATTACGGCAAATTTTTCTGATGACAAATCTGACGAGTGTTGAGCCAGGACAGACAGAAGGGCTGAGCTCTCTGTTGCTTATTGCAGAGCCAAGAGAGCTGTAGTGCCTATCAGACTGTTTCCCATCTGCCCTGCACTTTGCCTTGGGCTGCCTTGAAGAGGACTTCACACACAGATTCATCTTTAAAACCCAACTAAGATCTGTGCTGAGAGCAGGGCAGCACTCCTTGAAAGGGCAGTTCTGTGAAGGGTCCCCTGTGCCAGCCCAGAGGTGCAGCTGTGCTGGACAGAGCAGGACAGGAGCCCTCCTGCAGAGAAGCCAAGGGCTGGGACAGGAGAGTGCCCACTCCCAAGGGAAGGCTCAGCACTGCCCAGGATCCTGTGCTCATTTCTGATCCTGCCTGAAATATTCATCTCTGAGAGTAAAAGAGTTTGAATTTCAGTGCAGCCTCCTGACCTGAGAGAACAATGTCTCTGCTAAAATGCCTAAGCAGGAAACACACCTCAGGACTAATTCCTTTCCTGTAGCCCCTGTCTTTTCTTAGACTTGCAAAAAATTCTCCATTCAATATTTTATGGTGATCTGGAGCTGTGAGCGGGTCGGACCCTGCAACAGTGAGACATGGAAAAGATCCTCTCTCAGCTGCCAGGTTTGCTCCTTGTCCACAGCCCTTCTGCCCCAGCCCTGGCAGCAGCTTCCCCAGGCTGGCTGAGAGCTGCCCCTGGCAGGCAGCAGAGTCCCTGCCCAGCACAGCACCCTGGGCTGCAGGACCCTGCTCTGCCCCACAGCCCTGGGCACCCCTGGCTGCACCCCCGGCTTCACAGCTCTTCCAAAGGGCCTCAAAACAGCCCCTGCTCACACATCCCATCAGCTGGGGCTGGGCCAGCTTTAGGAGATGCCTCCAGGAGCTGCCCCTGCACTGCCCTGCGGCCACAGACTCACCATGTGCAGCCCTGTCAAGATTCCTCCTGCAGGGAGCTCTCAGCCCTCCTGCCAGTGCTGAGCCCCTTGAAGCTCTGTGTGTACCCTGCTGGTGTCCCTGAGCTGCCCTGGCAGTGCCCTCAGCCCTGCTGGGCTGTGCAGAGGAGCTGCTCACCAGCAGAGCTGTCTCTTTGAAGCTCTTCTTGCTTGCCAGGAGCTCCCTGTGTGCCAGGAGCCCGGCCCAGCTCAGCAGCACAGCAACAGCCCCAGGCATTTAGTGACCCTCAGGGGGGTTTGAGGTTGTTTACATGAAATTCAGTCCCTGAGAGTAAGTTCAAACAACTTCTGAAGAAGTCAAAGTGAGATTGAAACTCTAAAGTTTCTTGTAGTGCTAATGAGTCTCACTGAGGGACACAACTGAGAACATGTCCCCATGTCCCAGTTAGAGCAGAAATCTGCAGACAGGAATGACAAGGATGGACAAGCAAGGGAAAGGTGACTCTGATGCTGAATAAACCTTGACTTGTTTCCTTAATCCAGAGGGCCAAACCCTGACCCCCAGGCCCTGGGAAGGCAGATACTGTCCCTGCCTCATTTCTCAGGGCTCTTCCTGGGGCACTGGGATGTGGGATGTGCAATGCCAAGGGCAGGACCATGGGGTGGCACCTGCCAGGCTGCTGAGCAGGGACAAGGAGGCCATGAGGCCCCAGGGCTGCAAGGGCCACTCCCCTCCTCCTGGCATCAGGGGCACAGACAGCAGCCATGGCCAAAGGCCTGCAGAAGGTGGCTGTGTCAGGGCCTTTCAGCTTCTCCCCATCCCTGTCTCCTCTCCAGCCCAGGCTGTCCTACGGTATCCATGCCCTGCCCCTTTCCCTGAAGACTGTCGTCATCCCCCCGGCTGCCCCACCTGGCTGGCACTTTCCTGCACTGACATCTCTGCGCCCTCCCTGGCTCTTCCTACACACACAAAGCCTTGGGCTCATCCAGACTCCTTCTGGGTGATGTGTTGCATCACAGAACTGCCCTTGGATGGAAATTCTTTTCTCCTCATGCCAGCCTGGACCTCCCCAGCTGCACTTGCCATTAATTCTTTCTTTCTCGTGCTGTTTTCTGCTACAACAAAAGCATCCACCCTCTCTGAGGCGACTCTTCAAGCACTCCCAGGGTTCTCTGCTGTCCTCTGTCTGCACATCACTGAACCCACCACTCCTTTGCCCCTGTAGAGTGGTTATATGTTTGAGACCTCCAAACCCCTTCCTGGGACATCTCTGAGCACTCTCCAAGGTGTCTGCAGATGAAAACATGGTCTAAGATAGTCACAGGGATATGTTTTACCAAGGGCTGTAGTGGCAGAACGTGGAGCAATGGCTTTGAACTGAAATAGGGGAGCTTTATATTGGATAAAATGAAGAAATACTTACCAATGGGACTGGCAACAACTGAAAGAGAAGAGGATGTCCCATCCCTGGATTTGTCCAAGGTCAGGAACTTTGAGCAGCCTCAATTAGTGAAGATGTCACTCTCCATGTCCAGGGACTTGGACCACATGAGCTTCTATGTCCCTTCCAAGACAAACCATTCTGTGATTCTTTGGGTGCCATACTCCCTCTCAAAAGAATTTCTGTTGCTAGGACATGAATTACCATGTTTTTTGCAGACCTTTTAAACTCGAAAGGTAAAAATCAATTCAAGTAAAGTTCCAACACCTCTGCGTGAGAGTTTCACCAAATGGGTCAATCGCAGAGCCTGTCAGGATGACCTTGCCAGTTGAAGATGGGGTGTCAGTGTAGATTTGGGACGGACAATAAAGATACAAGGAGTCAGTTATGTGCAGGAAAGATGTCTTCCTTTTATTTTCTCATCTGCTTTTTTATACCCCTTGCTAGCAGCAAGCAGTATCCTTATTTTAGGTAAGCAAGCAACAGCGTTTTCATTGGTTAGGATCTATGGGTGATACATTTGTAAAGCTCAAGGCCTTATTGCAGTTCCCACATCCTGGGCCTACCAACTTTACAGCCTGCCTTTGTTTTCTCCATTAGGGCTGCGTACTGACTTCCTTATCATCAAGGATACACTCAAAACTTTTCCCAGTTGATATCTCCATCCTGGGAGCTGATAGACCCGCTATTAACCCCATCAATTCCCCCTTTCTGTAATTGTGCAAGAAATATTCCCTGTGTCGTCTTTTGCAGGGTCCTTTGCAAACATGACACAATACATGGTAACATTACTAGCACAACTACGACTATTATCAAAACTAAGACCCCGTCTTGAGTAAGGACAGTAACCAACCCGAAATGCCCCAATTAGACAACCAACCTTCCAGGCCGAAAAACCCAGTTTCCCATGTGATCTTCTTTGTTTGTTCCTGAAGCATGGCAATTTGTCTGCAGATGGATTCAGAGTGATCTGAGAGATTTAAACAACACATGCCTTCAAATTCCTGGCAACCATGTCCATGTGCTAATAGCAAAAAATCAGTAGCAGCACGATTCTGCAGTGTAGCATGCCGTGCACTATCTACATCCGTGGCGAGCTTATACAAAGTATCCGAAGTCAAATTTGCTTGTTTGGTCCCCCAGCACGCCAAGGCATTGATTTACTTTAACGCTTTTGCTGAGGCAACTTGTGGCAAAAACAGAGAGGCAGACACAGTAGATGCCTGACCCCACAAAGTTAACGTGTCCCGACATTTAGAGTCAAGGGCCAGTGACTGTTTGGTCAAAACATGACTGTAGAGATGGGAATGATTCAACAAAAGCTTTTCTGTGGGGGTAAGCAAGCCTAATTTACCAAAGGTACAGGATCCCCCCGTGGGCTTCACCAGAATACCTGGCCATGCCTGATTGCCACAAATCAAAAAGTATCCTTTCGGGAGTTGACGAGCAACTGTTACACTAGGTGAGGGTCGCTTGTGTGTATATAAACACCAAACAGATGCATTCTGGTAAGAGGGCATATCTGGGGACAAGTCTTGTGAAAGAGTTTCTGTGGTAGCAGAAGCATCATCTCCCTTACTGTACTTATTAACCAGCAGTGTCGCACCCGTATAATCAAAATAAAAGCAAGCAGCAGCAGTTAAGGTACCCAAAATATCTAGCTCTTGTGGTGCAATGCCTACTGGTAGCTTACCAAGCCAGTCGTTTACATTTGCGATGCAGCTCTGCGCAGAAGCATTACAAGCCTTTGTTGCTACATCAGGTAATCGTGTAACATTAGAAACAAGTTTCACTGCATCAGAGTTATTTACAGGTGCCCCAACAAGGCATGTGTGAAAAGGTAGCTCTGGTTTTGCCAAGGAGGCACAGAAGGTAGTC
>NW_020885505.1:0-13158 GCF_003945725.1 Corapipo altera
TGGGTTTTGTTGGGTTGGGTTTTATTGGGTTGGGTTTCGTTGAGCTGGGTTTCGTTGGGATGGGTTTTATTGGGCTGGGTTTTATTGGGCTGGGTTTTATTGGGCTGGGTTTTGTTGGGTTGGGTTTTATTGGGTTGGGTTTCGTTGAGCTGGGTTTCGTTGGGATGGGTTTTATTGGGTTGGGTTTTATTGGGCCGGGGTTTTGTTGGGCTGGATTTTGTTGGGCCGAGGTTTTGTTGGGCTGAGGTTTTGTTGGGCTGGGCTTTGTTGGGCTGGGTTATTTTGGGCTGGGTTATTTTGTGCTGGGTTTTGTTGGGCTGGGCTTTGTTGGGCTAGGTTTTGTTGAGGTGGATTTTCCTGAATATTTGACAGGGAGTTCCACAAAATAAGGTACCTGCATCATGTCCCTGAATTTCTGCCTCATGTCGAGCTTGTTTCTGTGCATTTGACTCTAGAATTGAAACTCTATTAAATTAATTGAAATGGAAAATCGATCGGCTTTTCACCTCATCAGAACTCTCAGCTCTGGGAAACTGCACAAGCAGATCATCCCTTGCCTCGCTGTTCTTAATATTTAATTGAAAAATATTAATATTTTCCATTTCTTAAGGCAACCAGGGGAACCAAAGTGCATTAATCAGTTTTTATGCTGCCCTACAAGAGTCATCCCCTCACAAGGTAGGGAAATGTGTGTTAACTCAGCTGTTTTTTGTTATAATCATTTGAGAGAGTGGTTATTTATTCTGATGAATGGACTGATTTTTATGGAAAGTATAACTAATATTAATAGTTCTGGATTTAATTGTTGCGGGGGAAAAAAGAGAGGGGGCAAAAAAGGATGAAAAAAGGAGGAGGAAAAGGAGAAAATCATAATCTAGAGCCTGGTGGGAAAAGATTTCATTGGATTATGGTCCAAGCCCCCAAACCAGGGTTATTCTCTCATTTCTTGCATTGAGCTGGTAAATAAAAATATTTTTAAGAAGCCAAATATGTCAAAAGTCTTTCTTGTCCAACAAATTAACAGGAAGGTCCTGATTTCTCTTAAAATAATTTGAAATAGTCATCACTGCAAAGCAAACAACTCGCGTGGTTTTCCAAGGAAAAAGGGGGGGGAGGGAGGGTGTGGGAAGGCAAAAAATGAATTTTTTTTTTTAATAGCAGTTAAATGTCACCACATTAATTCTTGCAGGGTTGAGAACACCCCACAGGCTTAACCTTTAGGATTCCTGAATTCCTGAGAGCAACGAGACCCCTCTGCCTGTTCCAGGAAATCTGTGCAATGAAATCCTCATTTAGACACTTGGCACCGAGCGCTTTGGCTTGAAAACTGCCCCAAACTTCTTTATCCAAATACACCAAAAATCAAGATTTTCGTGGCAAATGATGCTCTGAAAGAGGGGTGATGAAGCCTGGGGTTGTTACTGTGCAGCTGCTCCAGGATTGGAGGTCTCAGAGCCTTGGCCAGTGCTCCGATCCTGCAGTGCACTGCTCCAAGAGCATCCTGCTCCAGTGCTCCCAGTCCAGCATCCATCAGTGTCATCCCGGATCACCCTGCTCCCAGCTGATGGAGCCAACATCCCTGTCCTGCCTGTCCCTGGCAGCCCAATCCAGCTGGACACTCTGCTGACAGAAGGGCTGGAAAAGCCCGTGGCAAACGGCAGAAGGGATCGGCGGGAATTGCTCCCGAACATTTGCTTCTCAACAGGTTGCAGGGAGGAAAAGCGCCAGAGGCTCAGCTGGGGAGGAGCTGGAGCCCATTCCAGGGTTGGACATCAGGAAGAAGTGCTTTACAGAGACAGTGGTCAGAGGAGGAGGCTCAGGGGAGACCTTCTCACTCTCTGCAGCTCCCTGCCAGGAGGGGGGAGCCGGGGGGGGTCGGGCTCTGCTGCCAGGAACCAGCAGTAGGACAAGAGGGCACAGCCTGGAGCTGCCCCAGGGCAGGTTTAGGTTGGCCATGGGGGAGAAGTTCTTCCCAGAGAGAGGGATGAGCCCTTGGAATGGGCTGCCCAGGGAGGGGGGGGAGTCCCCGTCCCTGGAGGGGTTTGAGCAGAGCCTGGATGTGGCATCAGTGCCATGGTGGGGGGGACAAGGTGGGGTTGGGTCAAGGGTTGGACTCGATGATCCCAGAGGTCTTTTCCAACCTGGCTGACTCCATGATCCTGTGTCATGCACCAACAGAGCAGGACATTCCCACACAGGGAGGGAAGAGTCTCTCCTTCCATGGAAAATGGAGAAACTGAGGCAGGGGAGGGGACAGAAGGTCCCTTTGCAGGGTAATGACAGAGGTGAAACATCCCCTGGATCTCCTGGTGCCTCCTCTGGTCATCACATGAAGTTATTTGCAAATATGAAATAAATTTTTTCCACCCTCCAGGTGGGTTTTTTGCATCTTCCCAGTGATGGATAAACCACAACTTGGTTGGACTCCATGATCCCAGAGGTCTTTTCCAACCTGGATGACTCTGTGATCCTGGGATTTACACACCCAGCACCCACTCTGGTGGGTTTGAATATCTCTGCAGGTGGAGTGTGCAGGGAAAGGTCGTTCCTAACCCAAACATCTATTCCTGCCACGTGGAAACCCACAGAGCTTCCAGGTGTCTGTCTGCTCAAATGAGTCTGGGCTGGTTAACACTAATTAAACAACCAGCCCAAGAGCAGCTAATCAATGCAGGCAGAGGCTGCAGTCACAGCTACTCCTGCTCTGGGGCATCTCTGACACAAAGGCAGGACCAGCCACACCAAATTTTGCCTCCAAAATGCAAACACAAGTTACCACAGGCTGTGCCAAACAGTCAGCTCTGGAGCACCAAGGAATTTTAAGCCATTAAAATTAAACCACTAAATTTAAGCCATTAAAATTAAAAAGCCACCATTTTATTTTTTCCTACGTGTCCTCCCCAGCAAATGTTCGTTTAAAGGGGTATCAATTAATGGAATTCAAAGCCAGCCAAAGGAACCAAGCTCCCCTCAGTTCCTACTGCAGTGCTTGTTTCTTTAACTCCCAAATTTCCTTTTTATTAAAGTAGCCGTATTTTATGGAAATTATGGGCTAAATTTTAATAAAGACAGAAAAGAGAGTAGGTAAAAGCAGCTCTCCCAGGTAACCATTTCCCAGCCTTGTGTCAGCACATCCCTGGGAGTTGCTGTTACTGGAATAACTGGGCTGAAGGATGGATGTGGATCTGCTGAATGGGTTTGGACACACCAGGCTGAGAGTTGTGCCAGTTTAAAAATGCACATTCCCTGTAAATCACCCCAATCCTTCCAACAGATTTGAGAGCCAAACCTTTCCCAGTTAACCCTTCCCTGTGCTCTCATTTCCATCCATCAGGACACTTAAATCCAGGGTCTGTTGGCCCAAAACCAACATGCAAATCATAAAACAGATGAAAAAACCAGCTCAGGTGCCCGAAAATAAACAACAGTGGAATTCTGAAGTGTTAGAGGAATCAAGGAATCTGTGACACACCCCCCAAAATGTTGTCAGAGAAACGCAAACTGCTTCCCACAGGGAGCAGAACAACATCCAACAGAATTTGCACATGCCCTGGAAACCTAAAATGTCCAAATGGCCTTGCAGCTGCCACCCTGTTTGGTGGGAAGCAGTGGGAATACCATTGTCTGGGCTGGTGTCTTGGAAAAATATCCCTGTTTGCTGCAGAGTTCAACAGTAAGGAAGCACAGCCTGAAAGGGAGTAAACAATTAATTCAAGAATCAAACCCTGAGCTTTACATTGGAATGATGCTAATTAATGAAATGGGTGATGATTTTTTACAGTAGATTTTCACTCACAGGACACTGGGTTTTATAAATCCTGAAAGGATTGAGAGAAAGGAAGGTGATAGCTCAGAGTTCCCCAGGGAAACAGAGGAGGCTTCCCATCACTTGCTGCACCCTGGTGAGGGCTGGACCCTGTGGATCATTAATTAGCTCCTCAGTTGGTCCAAAGGGCTCAGAAAAAAAGGATTAAACATTCATTTTTGCTTTTTCCTGTGCCACTGAATTCCCCAGGGGCACAAGAGCTGAAGAGCTGCTGCTGCTCCATGAGCCCAAGTCATTAGAGAGCTGCCCTGGAGGGAAGGCCCAGTTTGTTCCCATCACTCACTGGTGCAGGGATAGGCAGGATTTAATCCTAAACTGAAATTAAGAAGTGGTTGATCTCAGCCAGATGTCAGACTAACAGCAGAGCAACTGTAACATCAATTAAAATGCTATTTTAGGAGAGGTTTCTGGAGTAGCAACACACACAAGTTCCTCCCTGTCCAAGAGCTGGGCAGGAGCACCTTTGCTCCCAGGTTGTGTTTGCAGGAGGATCTCAGGGCACATCTCCAGGGGATTTGGGGGGGATTTAGCCCATCCATACACACCTAACACATGTCTAAGCCACAGACACTAATTCCTCCCCAGTTCTGCACCCAGCAGTTGTCTGAGCCTTCCAAAACAAGGAGGAGCTCGTGCATAGAGAGCAGAGTTCATTCCAGAAAGAGATGGGAAAGGCAAACAAAAAAAGGCTTTTATTTTTCAATCAGGTCTCCAAATGAAAAGAATAACAGCTGAGGAGGGAGGGAGTGCAGGGGAGTGGATTCAGAGGGATGGAGCAGCTCTGCTGCAAGGAAAGGCTGGGAAAATTGGGGTTGTGCAGCCTGGAGGAGAGAGGGTTTGGGGTGACCTCACTGGGGCTTTCCAGGACCTACAAAAAAGATGGAGACTATTTAAAAGGTCCTAGAGTGCCAGAACAAGGGGGAATGGCTTCAAACTGCCAGAGGGCAGAGTTAGATGGGATGTTGGGAAGGAATCCTTCCCTGTGAGGGTGGTGAGGGGCTGGAATGGAATTCCCAGAGAAGCTGTGGCTGCCCCTGGATCCCTGGAAGTGTCCAAGGCCAGGTTGGAGCAATCTGGGCTAGTGGAAAGTGTCCTTGCCCGTGGCAGGGGTGGAACAGGATGGGCTTTGAGGTCCCTTCCAACCCCAACCATTCCATGATTGTGTGATAAGAAGAGTCCTTATTTCCATATAAACAAAGTCACCACCATCACTTTTTCCTCATCACAACAATGCAGCAAAGAAACCCCAATTCCTCTGCTCTTTGTCCCAGCAAACCTCCACAGAAGTTGGGAAATGCTCTTCCCCACCTTCCAGTGGGAGTTCAGAGCTGCCCATCACTCCCTCCCATGACATGAGGATGTTTCTCCCACCTCTGGAGACACCTGGCACAGGAGCAGGTGATGCCCCTTGTTGGGAAGCAGCCAGGAGCTCTGTGGCACCTCTGGGAAGACCAAATCCATCCCTGTTTCCTTCCAGGCACTCCCTGAGCCCGGCCCTGGGATCCAGGCCACACACTGGAGCATCAACCACAGCTGAACCCTCTTCCTTGGGACTTCCCTACAACCTTTGCCACATCAGGGCTGTTCTTTACAACCTTTTCCAAGCTTTTCCCAACATTATCAACTCCTGGGGTCTCTCTGGCTGCAAAGAGTTTGTGCAGCTCAAAACCTCCCTCACTGTGTGATTTCCACCTTTTCCACCCAGCTGCTGATGCCCAATTCTGGCACAAGGCAGGGTTTAACCAGACTTTGCATTTGGGGTCTCAGCAGAGCTGGACTCAAATCCCATCTCCATCCCTTCCCTGCCATTCCCACAGTGACTGTCCTGTCCCTGTGCCATTCCTTGTCCCTGCTGAGTGTCCCCCAGCCAAGGGCTGAGGGAATGACTCCCTTTGGCAGCTGATTTGCAGCAGTTTCCACCATAAAAAGGTTCCCTGGGAAAGGACCTTTTTAGGGGAAAACCTGCAGGGAGTGTCAAAATTTCCAGGTCAGGGAGGACCATGATCTCTGAACTCCTCTGTACCACCAAACTTCACCCAGTTCCTCCTCTTCTGAGCGCCTGGAAAATCCCATTCCCCAGCTCCAGGCTGGCCCATCTTCCTGAGGAAGGACTGTGACTCTGCTTGTGCAATGTTGAGCTGACACTGGCACATCCCCTGGCACAGAATGTGCCCAGAATAAAGGTTTTTCTGTGCTCCTGGGGCAGATGTGGCCCTGTCTGCAGGACAAGGCAGCAGATGCTGCAGCAGTGATTAATGAGGGCACATTAGAGATTTAGAGAGCAGGGAGCCTTCCACAGGTGGGTTAACACAGCAAAAGAGTTTGTGCAGCTCAAAACCTCCCTCACTGTGTGATTTCCACCTTTTCCACCCAGCTGCTGATGCCCAACTCTGGCACAAGGCAGGGTTTAACCAGACTTTGCATTTGGGGTCTCAGCAGAGCTGGACACAAATCCCATCTCCATCCCTGCCCTGCCATTCCCACAGTGACTGTCCTGTCCCTGTGCCATTCCTTGTCCCTGCTGAGTGTCCCCCAGCCAAGGGCTGAGGGAATGACTCCCTTTGGCAGCTGATTTGCAGCATTTTCCACCACAAAAACCTTCCCTGGTTTAAGGGACCACTGCCCAGCTGCAGGAACTTCAGTCAGGAACACGCAAGACCCGCCTCAAGACGGGGGTGAACTTGAAAAAATACCAAATTTTATTTTGCATTTGACAAATCCCTCCTTTAATGCAGCCAATTGACTCCTGCAGTGTGGAGACACCCTTTGATTTTCTAATTTTGGAGCTTTTGCCAAGGAACTGCTTCCACAGCCCCGTTGATTAGTGCTACAAACCAGGAACACTTGATCTGTTACAAACACCACACACCAGGCAGGTTTTTCTTTGGCACTTTTGTTTTTAAGTGCTACACGACTGATTCAGGGGCTGCTCCTGAAGGAGTGTCTGTCCCATCTTTTTGATTTATTGCTCCTCTACAAGGAGATCGAAATCTGCAAATGTTTTTGTGACTCAAAGGGTCCGATTAGGATTTATCAACACCAGACTTGAAAACGTGGGTTATTTTGGTGCTCAGCATTTGAAAGACAGCTCAGTGTTTGGCAATGACTGGTTGGTTTTTTTTCAATTCCCTTCCTAGAAATGTGTTTCTTTTATCACAGACAGTGTATCTATATTCATTCATAACTGCTGGGAGAATCAGCATAATATTCCCTTCCTTCCATTATCTTTTCTTAATAACTTTTTCTACTTAGTCCTTTTTTTTTCTTTTTTTTTTTCTCTTTTTTTTTTTTTTTTTCCTAGGGCAGCAGTTTAATATTCTCTTTGGACAGTAAGAAATATTATCCCTGCATAAAGATTGTGATTTACTCACTTTGTCCCTTTATCCTTCACTCAATTATTATTCCTCCTGGATTTTACTCCTCTTACTCACCCTGAACACTCGTGTGGTTTTGGGGAGAGTCACCCCAGTCCCTTCTGGCTGCAGAGGCTGCTCAGGGTTGATCTCAGCTCTCCATCTTTTATCAAGCTCAGCTTTCCCTGGAGATCAAAGAGGGTTCAGTGGAAAAGTCAAAGCTGGACTTTTACAAGGGCATGGACTGATAGGACAGGGGGGAATGGCTTTAAACCGACAGAGAGGAGGGTTAGATGGGATATTGGGAAGGAATTCTTCCCTGGGAGGGGCTGGGATGGAATTCCCAGAGAAGCTGTGGCTGCCCCTGGATCCCTGGGAGTGTCCAAGGCCAGGTTGGAGCACCCTGGGCCAGTGGAAAGTGTCCCTGCCTGTGGCAGGGGGTGGCACTGGATAATCTTGAAGGTCCCTTCCCACCCAAACCATTGTATGATGACCCAAATCCTTGGATTTAGTTCTCTCTCTTGCACATGACCTTGAGCAAGGTCTTCTATCCCCTCACTAATTTTTGTTTTTCCAGCAATTAGAAGCAGGCAGAGGTGCACACAATGGATCTGGCACTGCAGTGCTGCTGGCAGAGGGGTAACTCAGGGCTGTGCTGAGATCCTGAAGAATCCAGGGAATCCAGGCCCTGGCCCTGGCTGGGCACTGATGGGGAGCTGAGGGGCAGCAGCTTCTGCAGCAGCAGAACAGAAACTCTGGAGCAGCTCCACCATCAGAGCAAGGCAGGCAAGGAGTTAATGAGGAGCTGAGAGAAAATCATGGAATGGTTTGGGTGGGAAGAGTCCTTAAAGCTCATCCCATTCCACCCCTGCCATGGGCAGAGACACCTTCCACTAGCCCAGGTTGCTCCAAGCTGGCCTTGGACACTTCCAGGGATCCAGGGGCAGCCACAGCTTCCCTGGGAATTCCACCCCAGCCCCTCCCCAGCCTCACAGGGAAGGACATATTCCCAATATCCACATCAATCTACTCTACTCCATCCAAGAGATGGGAGAAGTTTCAAAGTTTCTTCCTCTGAAAGCAAAGCCATTAAAAGAAGCAGTGGGGAGGTTTCCTGTGCCCCTGTTCTGGTGGATGTGGAAACAGCAGGTGGGAAATCACATCTGTGTTGTCAAAAGAAAAAAAAAAGCAGAAAAGAGAAAACCTCCTTTTCCCCTCGTGTGAGACGAGATTGGAGCTGAAGTGTCTCCAGTGTGACTGTCAGTGATGTCAGAGGAGAGCAGAAAATCGCTGGTAGCCAAAACATCACAGCTCCAAAACCAGGAGATGTCGGAATAGCTGAGGACAAGCTGTAAGACTAAACAGAAGCAATGGCACAGAAGATCTTTAAACATCCTCCTTGGCCCCAGCACAATGTAATTCCCTCGGGGGAGAAACAAATCCTTCTATTTTCACCGCTGGATTCTGGAGGGCATCGGGAGGAGGGGGATGAGGAGGATGAAAGTTTAATGCACCAAGTCAGGCAGCAAAGAACAGGCTGTGGCCACTTACAGTATTTATGCTCGAGTCATCTGAGAGAGAATCACTCCCAGGGCTGATCCCCCCTCCTGGGAACAGGGAATAAACAACAGCACAACCCTCCCGGGGGACTCATGGGGCACCATCACCTCTCCTGGGAACACGGGAATAAAATCAGCCCAAACCTCTCCTTAATCTCAGCCTGTTTACTGTGGGCCTTAAATTCCCAGTTTTAGCAAAGACCAAGGGGAATATGCTAACTAACCTAATTGCTTTAATTAACTTTTGCTAATGGGCCTGATTAACCTTAAAGAAGGAAGGTTAAAAATCTCTTCAACCTCGAGTGCTCGAGGTGTTTTGCCTTTGTTCTGCAGCAAAGGATAAGAGGGTTAAATTCCAAGTTTGGGGAAGGAGGATATATCCAGGTGTGCTCAGATTCACGGGTCAAAGGAAAAGAATTAACACTTATTGCTTGAATATTCTGACATTTGGGTGTTGGGCAGGGGAAAGGATGAAACCCTGAGTGGGTCACAGGAGGTGCTCCCTGAGCCAAATGTCCCGGGTTTGACAGAGAGAGGCAGCAAGAAACACTCCAGGAGGTTTTCCTGGGACACGACATTGGGTTTTCCCAAAGGAAAATAAAGAGCAGAGCAAAGTAAATGGCAGAGCCCAGAAGGAGCAGCCAAGCAGTGAGAGATGAGAGCTGGGCTTGGAGGAGGTGTTAAAGCAGAGCCTTTGCATCTGCAGGCACTGAAATCAGGATTAAGAACATTTCTGTGGCCAAGAACGTCTTTTATGGCAGTTCCACAGTTCATGGGATGAAGGGGAACAGGCAGAAATCAGAAGAGAAATTCGGTGTACAGGAGCCTTCAGGTGATGTGACTCCAATAGTAATTAACCCAGAACATGTGCAACCTGAAAAACCCCAATAAATTAAACAAAATAAAGGTATTTTTTCTCCCCAACTATTAAATAACTACAGTTCTTGTAAAGCCTGATATGTTTATCAGCTGAGGTCGTATTATCACCACTCGTTTCAGGAATTGAGTGTATTATGAACATTTCTGTCCATGGAGCACCAGGATTGGGCCACTCTTTTATTCCCAAAGCTTCCTCAGTATTATCTCTTGCCATTTTAATTGCACTCATTATTTATTAAACCCCCCAATTCTGAAGCCATGTGACGATGGCAAAAACCCCACAGTTTTGAAGCCTCCCAGCCAGAAAGAATGAAAAGTGCAAAAATATCTCCTAAAGGGCTCCACACATTTATTTTTCATGATATCTGGGGGGGACAAGGGGAAGGGAAGATGATTTATGATTTTTCAATGCTTAAGTTGTCACAGCTGCTTCTCTTCCCTCTGTTCTTTGGGAAGAAAATAGAGTGATCCATCCTTAACGCATGAAGAGAACAGGAATGTTCCTGTTCTGCTGGATAATCCAGGCTGACAGGCTCCGAAAAGGAACCAAAAAACCTTCTCCCAAGCATTTAAGGTGTTCTGACCTGACTGTCAATATTGGTTTGTTGTTGGGAGGAGGAGCAGGAGCAGCCAGGCTGGGGGATCCAGGCACCCAACGCTCCAGGATGGAATTAAAAATGAAAAAGAGGGGGGAGTGAAGCCATTCCAGCTGCCTCCAGCTGAGCCCGTGGCCTCTGGTGGGAAAAATGTGGAAAAATATGGAAAAATAACTTGGCTTCTTGTGTCCCTTTGGTGTTTCCCTGGATCTGTTTCCCTGGATCTCTCTGGACTCTGTGCTGAAAACCAGGCCAAGGTTCTTTGCAGTGCAAAGAACCAGCAATGAGTTCATCCCAAAGGTGAATTTTGGGGGCTGTGGGAGTGGGGCAGGAGGGGCAGTGGAAAGCAGGTGAAGCAGTGGCTGCTCAGCTCAATAAAACATCAGTGCCCCATTCCCAAGGGATTCCCAGCCATGCCCTTCTCAGCTGGGCACAAAGTCCTGCTGGGACTCTGTTTGGGGCCCCCCCAGGAGCAGAAGGATTTGGAGCTGCTGGAGCAGGTCCAGAGGAGGCCACGGAAATGCTGTGAGGGCTGGAGCCCCTCTGCTCTGGAGCCAGGCTGGGAGGGCTGGGGGGGGTTCACCTGGAGAAGGGAAGGATCCAGGGAGACCTGAGAGCCCCTTCCAGAGCTCCAGGAGAGCTGGAGAGGGACTGGGGACAAGGGATAGAGGGACAGGACACAGGGAATGGCTTCCCACTGCCAGAGGGTAGGGATGGATGGGATACTGGGAAGGAATTCTTCCCTGTGAGGATGGTGAGGAGCTGGGATGGAATTCCCAGAGAAGCTGTGGCTGTCCCTGGATCCCTGGAAGTGTCCAAGGCCAAGTTGGAGCAACCTGGGACAGTGGAAGGTGTCCCTGCCCATGGCAGGAGTGGCACTGGATGCTCTTGAAGGTCCCTTCCCACCCAAACCCTCCTGGGACTGACTGAGGTCCCAACACACCCCCACAGCTCCTCCATCCCTCCAGCTCTCCACAAAATCTGCTTTCCAAAACCTGCCTCCCTTTCACACTCTGGCCTCAAAAAAGGGAAGTCTGAGCAATGAAAAAAGGGAAAATGTCCAGCAAGAGGCAAAGCTGCTGCCCAGGCTCTTTCTGCTCTGGAACAGAGGGAAACACAGGCTCAGAGCAGCCCTGGCCAGGGCTTTCTCCAGCTGCTGTTCCAAGGTGAGCAGGGCAGTGCCCTCAGGATTCCTGCTGAACACTCCACACCAGTGTACAACATCACAGCAACTGGAGAAGGAATTGCAGAGACAGGTCCCCCCAGAGTTGGGCTGGGAGGGTTGGGCAGGAGGGAACAGACCCTCCCAGCCCCATTAACCAGCTCCCACGAGGCTTTCCACTGTCCCTGCCCACGGATCCGGGTCCATCCCTGGTTCCTGCTCAGCAAAGCCCCTAAGCAGTCCCTCCTGAGCCACTGGGACCTGCAAGGCAGAGACTCTGTTCTGCTAAACTGGTTTCTGTCCTCAGGAACAGAAACCTGTGGTGACACCTCAGGCCAGGGCTTCAATTCACCTCGTTGTGGTAAAATCAGCAGTCTGGCCAGCTGCTTGCAAAGCCCAGGGAAGATGGAAAACCAGGCCAAAAAGACACTTCCAGCTACACAAGAACATTCAGGTCAAAAAAGTATCACTCAGTTCTTTTTTTGAGGAGCTTCCTGAAGCCTTTTCCAAAGTATCTGCTGCTCGGTGCTGTCAGAAATGGGCTGCAGAGACTGGGCCATCAGTGCCATAGCAACGTGGCTGGTCCTGCCTGCAGGGACCCAGGCACAGCCCAGCTCCAAAGAAAGGCTGGGAGAACAGTTCCCAATGAATTCCACGTTTCCTGCAGCCCTGGCAAACTGCACGGGCATCTTTTGGATCTGAGAGCGGAGCAAATTCGATCTGGGAGGCCTGGAGAGAGCAGGCAAAATTTATGGCACTCCCCAGGTCATTTATTTTTCAGAGCATCGTTTTTTCCTGACCATAACTACGTTTTAAACAGCACCAGCAGAGAGCCAGGGAGGTTTGGAAATGGAAATGAAAAAGCCCCACGGTTTCTTTCTCCTTGGCTGAATAAACATTTAAAAGTAAAAGAACTGAGGTAGAAATCAGTGGCAACAAAGAATTCTCATCACAGCTTATCTGTGGTGGCCTCCAAACAATCTGATACCATCTGTACTTTGTGATTGCAGGAAGCTGCAATGAGTAATCGGGTTGGATTGTCTGGGGGAGTGGGGAGGGGGAGGAGGGAACTGCTGTTCCACCACCAAACTCGATTGTTTTAGAAAGATCCGGGAGCCTCATCCTGCTCCTGCTTGCACCAGGATCCCAGTATAACAAACTGGGAACTGGGCTGCTGTGGGTGTGAGCTGAGGAGCTCTGCAGGAGAAGGAGCCTGAGGATGGTAAGAGTTGATCTAAATTTTAATTAAGAACAGATCCCTTTCCCTGCTCTGGCTCGGGTCTTGTGCAGTCTCTAAAATTCATCATTAAGTCCATTAAAAATATACTTCTGTAGTAATATTTTTTCAAAACTCTCAAACTTGGAAGCAAAACATCTCTTGCCTCTGTTCCATTTTCTCCCACCAGCTCCAGGGTTTCCAACCCTCCACCCCTCTGTTGTACATTCAGGTAACTCCCAGCACACCAGCATTTTCTTCCAGCCCCAGAATTCTCCTGGAATTCTCAACCAGCCACTAAACCATTCCTGCTCCCTGGGGCCTCTCTCCTTTGTCACTAAGCAGCATCAATTCCCACGGGAGAACCTGGAGCAGAGTCCGTGTGGAGAAGCCCCAAAGCTCTGTGGTGACACCTCCCTTCCTTTTGGGGGCACCCAAAGTGCACCCCCACACTGCTCCAGGCTGGGGAATTGTCTTTCCTACAGTTGTCCAGGTAGGGAAGTAGGGAAGGGAAGCAGGGAAGGGAAGCAGGAAAAAGGGAAGCAGGAAAAAGGGAAGCAGGAAAAA
>NW_020885506.1:0-13156 GCF_003945725.1 Corapipo altera
TGGGTTTTGTTGGGTTGGGTTTTATTGGGTTGGGTTTCGTTGAGCTGGGTTTCGTTGGGATGGGTTTTATTGGGCTGGGTTTTATTGGGCTGGGTTTTATTGGGCTGGGTTTTGTTGGGTTGGGTTTTATTGGGTTGGGTTTCGTTGAGCTGGGTTTCGTTGGGATGGGTTTTATTGGGTTGGGTTTTATTGGGCCGAGGTTTTGTTGGGCTGGATTTTGTTGGGCCGAGGTTTTGTTGGGCTGAGGTTTTGTTGGGCTGGGCTTTGTTGGGCTGGGTTATTTTGGGCTGGGTTATTTTGTGCTGGGTTTTGTTGGGCTGGGCTTTGTTGGGCTAGGTTTTGTTGAGGTGGATTTTCCTGAATATTTGACAGGGAGTTCCACAAAATAAGGTACCTGCATCATGTCCCTGAATTTCTGCCTCATGTCGAGCTTGTTTCTGTGCATTTGACTCTAGAATTGAAACTCTATTAAATTAATTGAAATGGAAAATCGATCGGCTTTTCACCTCATCAGAACTCTCAGCTCTGGGAAACTGCACAAGCAGATCATCCCTTGCCTCGCTGTTCTTAATATTTAATTGAAAAATATTAATATTTTCCATTTCTTAAGGCAACCAGGGGAACCAAAGTGCATTAATCAGTTTTTATGCTGCCCTACAAGAGTCATCCCCTCACAAGGTAGGGAAATGTGTGTTAACTCAGCTGTTTTTTGTTATAATCATTTGAGAGAGTGGTTATTTATTCTGATGAATGGACTGATTTTTATGGAAAGTATAACTAATATTAATAGTTCTGGATTTAATTGTTGCGGGGGAAAAAAGAGAGGGGGCAAAAAAGGATGAAAAAAGGAGGAGGAAAAGGAGAAAATCATAATCTAGAGCCTGGTGGGAAAAGATTTCATTGGATTATGGTCCAAGCCCCCAAACCAGGGTTATTCTCTCATTTCTTGCATTGAGCTGGTAAATAAAAATATTTTTAAGAAGCCAAATATGTCAAAAGTCTTTCTTGTCCAACAAATTAACAGGAAGGTCCTGATTTCTCTTAAAATAATTTGAAATAGTCATCACTGCAAAGCAAACAACTCGCGTGGTTTTCCAAGGAAAAAGGGGGGGGAGGGAGGGTGTGGGAAGGCAAAAAATGAATTTTTTTTTTTAATAGCAGTTAAATGTCACCACATTAATTCTTGCAGGGTTGAGAACACCCCACAGGCTTAACCTTTAGGATTCCTGAATTCCTGAGAGCAACGAGACCCCTCTGCCTGTTCCAGGAAATCTGTGCAATGAAATCCTCATTTAGACACTTGGCACCGAGCGCTTTGGCTTGAAAACTGCCCCAAACTTCTTTATCCAAATACACCAAAAATCAAGATTTTCGTGGCAAATGATGCTCTGAAAGAGGGGTGATGAAGCCTGGGGTTGTTACTGTGCAGCTGCTCCAGGATTGGAGGTCTCAGAGCCTTGGCCAGTGCTCCGATCCTGCAGTGCACTGCTCCAAGAGCATCCTGCTCCAGTGCTCCCAGTCCAGCATCCATCAGTGTCATCCCGGATCACCCTGCTCCCAGCTGATGGAGCCAACATCCCTGTCCTGCCTGTCCCTGGCAGCCCAATCCAGCTGGACACTCTGCTGACAGAAGGGCTGGAAAAGCCCGTGGCAAACGGCAGAAGGGATCGGCGGGAATTGCTCCCGAACATTTGCTTCTCAACAGGTTGCAGGGAGGAAAAGCGCCAGAGGCTCAGCTGGGGAGGAGCTGGAGCCCATTCCAGGGTTGGACATCAGGAAGAAGTGCTTTACAGAGACAGTGGTCAGAGGAGGAGGCTCAGGGGAGACCTTCTCACTCTCTGCAGCTCCCTGCCAGGAGGGGGGAGCCGGGGGGGGTCGGGCTCTGCTGCCAGGAACCAGCAGTAGGACAAGAGGGCACAGCCTGGAGCTGCCCCAGGGCAGGTTTAGGTTGGCCATGGGGGAGAAGTTCTTCCCAGAGAGAGGGATGAGCCCTTGGAATGGGCTGCCCAGGGAGGGGGGGGAGTCCCCGTCCCTGGAGGGGTTTGAGCAGAGCCTGGATGTGGCATCAGTGCCATGGTGGGGGGGACAAGGTGGGGTTGGGTCAAGGGTTGGACTCGATGATCCCAGAGGTCTTTTCCAACCTGGCTGACTCCATGATCCTGTGTCATGCACCAACAGAGCAGGACATTCCCACACAGGGAGGGAAGAGTCTCTCCTTCCATGGAAAATGGAGAAACTGAGGCAGGGGAGGGGACAGAAGGTCCCTTTGCAGGGTAATGACAGAGGTGAAACATCCCCTGGATCTCCTGGTGCCTCCTCTGGTCATCACATGAAGTTATTTGCAAATATGAAATAAATTTTTTCCACCCTCCAGGTGGGTTTTTTGCATCTTCCCAGTGATGGATAAACCACAACTTGGTTGGACTCCATGATCCCAGAGGTCTTTTCCAACCTGGATGACTCTGTGATCCTGGGATTTACACACCCAGCACCCACTCTGGTGGGTTTGAATATCTCTGCAGGTGGAGTGTGCAGGGAAAGGTCGTTCCTAACCCAAACATCTATTCCTGCCACGTGGAAACCCACAGAGCTTCCAGGTGTCTGTCTGCTCAAATGAGTCTGGGCTGGTTAACACTAATTAAACAACCAGCCCAAGAGCAGCTAATCAATGCAGGCAGAGGCTGCAGTCACAGCTACTCCTGCTCTGGGGCATCTCTGACACAAAGGCAGGACCAGCCACACCAAATTTTGCCTCCAAAATGCAAACACAAGTTACCACAGGCTGTGCCAAACAGTCAGCTCTGGAGCACCAAGGAATTTTAAGCCATTAAAATTAAACCACTAAATTTAAGCCATTAAAATTAAAAAGCCACCATTTTATTTTTTCCTACGTGTCCTCCCCAGCAAATGTTCGTTTAAAGGGGTATCAATTAATGGAATTCAAAGCCAGCCAAAGGAACCAAGCTCCCCTCAGTTCCTACTGCAGTGCTTGTTTCTTTAACTCCCAAATTTCCTTTTTATTAAAGTAGCCGTATTTTATGGAAATTATGGGCTAAATTTTAATAAAGACAGAAAAGAGAGTAGGTAAAAGCAGCTCTCCCAGGTAACCATTTCCCAGCCTTGTGTCAGCACATCCCTGGGAGTTGCTGTTACTGGAATAACTGGGCTGAAGGATGGATGTGGATCTGCTGAATGGGTTTGGACACACCAGGCTGAGAGTTGTGCCAGTTTAAAAATGCACATTCCCTGTAAATCACCCCAATCCTTCCAACAGATTTGAGAGCCAAACCTTTCCCAGTTAACCCTTCCCTGTGCTCTCATTTCCATCCATCAGGACACTTAAATCCAGGGTCTGTTGGCCCAAAACCAACATGCAAATCATAAAACAGATGAAAAAACCAGCTCAGGTGCCCGAAAATAAACAACAGTGGAATTCTGAAGTGTTAGAGGAATCAAGGAATCTGTGACACACCCCCCAAAATGTTGTCAGAGAAACGCAAACTGCTTCCCACAGGGAGCAGAACAACATCCAACAGAATTTGCACATGCCCTGGAAACCTAAAATGTCCAAATGGCCTTGCAGCTGCCACCCTGTTTGGTGGGAAGCAGTGGGAATACCATTGTCTGGGCTGGTGTCTTGGAAAAATATCCCTGTTTGCTGCAGAGTTCAACAGTAAGGAAGCACAGCCTGAAAGGGAGTAAACAATTAATTCAAGAATCAAACCCTGAGCTTTACATTGGAATGATGCTAATTAATGAAATGGGTGATGATTTTTTACAGTAGATTTTCACTCACAGGACACTGGGTTTTATAAATCCTGAAAGGATTGAGAGAAAGGAAGGTGATAGCTCAGAGTTCCCCAGGGAAACAGAGGAGGCTTCCCATCACTTGCTGCACCCTGGTGAGGGCTGGACCCTGTGGATCATTAATTAGCTCCTCAGTTGGTCCAAAGGGCTCAGAAAAAAAGGATTAAACATTCATTTTTGCTTTTTCCTGTGCCACTGAATTCCCCAGGGGCACAAGAGCTGAAGAGCTGCTGCTGCTCCATGAGCCCAAGTCATTAGAGAGCTGCCCTGGAGGGAAGGCCCAGTTTGTTCCCATCACTCACTGGTGCAGGGATAGGCAGGATTTAATCCTAAACTGAAATTAAGAAGTGGTTGATCTCAGCCAGATGTCAGACTAACAGCAGAGCAACTGTAACATCAATTAAAATGCTATTTTAGGAGAGGTTTCTGGAGTAGCAACACACACAAGTTCCTCCCTGTCCAAGAGCTGGGCAGGAGCACCTTTGCTCCCAGGTTGTGTTTGCAGGAGGATCTCAGGGCACATCTCCAGGGGATTTGGGGGGGATTTAGCCCATCCATACACACCTAACACATGTCTAAGCCACAGACACTAATTCCTCCCCAGTTCTGCACCCAGCAGTTGTCTGAGCCTTCCAAAACAAGGAGGAGCTCGTGCATAGAGAGCAGAGTTCATTCCAGAAAGAGATGGGAAAGGCAAACAAAAAAAGGCTTTTATTTTTCAATCAGGTCTCCAAATGAAAAGAATAACAGCTGAGGAGGGAGGGAGTGCAGGGGAGTGGATTCAGAGGGATGGAGCAGCTCTGCTGCAAGGAAAGGCTGGGAAAATTGGGGTTGTGCAGCCTGGAGGAGAGAGGGTTTGGGGTGACCTCACTGGGGCTTTCCAGGACCTACAAAAAAGATGGAGACTATTTAAAAGGTCCTAGAGTGCCAGAACAAGGGGGAATGGCTTCAAACTGCCAGAGGGCAGAGTTAGATGGGATGTTGGGAAGGAATCCTTCCCTGTGAGGGTGGTGAGGGGCTGGAATGGAATTCCCAGAGAAGCTGTGGCTGCCCCTGGATCCCTGGAAGTGTCCAAGGCCAGGTTGGAGCAATCTGGGCTAGTGGAAAGTGTCCTTGCCCGTGGCAGGGGTGGAACAGGATGGGCTTTGAGGTCCCTTCCAACCCCAACCATTCCATGATTGTGTGATAAGAAGAGTCCTTATTTCCATATAAACAAAGTCACCACCATCACTTTTTCCTCATCACAACAATGCAGCAAAGAAACCCCAATTCCTCTGCTCTTTGTCCCAGCAAACCTCCACAGAAGTTGGGAAATGCTCTTCCCCACCTTCCAGTGGGAGTTCAGAGCTGCCCATCACTCCCTCCCATGACATGAGGATGTTTCTCCCACCTCTGGAGACACCTGGCACAGGAGCAGGTGATGCCCCTTGTTGGGAAGCAGCCAGGAGCTCTGTGGCACCTCTGGGAAGACCAAATCCATCCCTGTTTCCTTCCAGGCACTCCCTGAGCCCGGCCCTGGGATCCAGGCCACACACTGGAGCATCAACCACAGCTGAACCCTCTTCCTTGGGACTTCCCTACAACCTTTGCCACATCAGGGCTGTTCTTTACAACCTTTTCCAAGCTTTTCCCAACATTATCAACTCCTGGGGTCTCTCTGGCTGCAAAGAGTTTGTGCAGCTCAAAACCTCCCTCACTGTGTGATTTCCACCTTTTCCACCCAGCTGCTGATGCCCAATTCTGGCACAAGGCAGGGTTTAACCAGACTTTGCATTTGGGGTCTCAGCAGAGCTGGACTCAAATCCCATCTCCATCCCTTCCCTGCCATTCCCACAGTGACTGTCCTGTCCCTGTGCCATTCCTTGTCCCTGCTGAGTGTCCCCCAGCCAAGGGCTGAGGGAATGACTCCCTTTGGCAGCTGATTTGCAGCAGTTTCCACCATAAAAAGGTTCCCTGGGAAAGGACCTTTTTAGGGGAAAACCTGCAGGGAGTGTCAAAATTTCCAGGTCAGGGAGGACCATGATCTCTGAACTCCTCTGTACCACCAAACTTCACCCAGTTCCTCCTCTTCTGAGCGCCTGGAAAATCCCATTCCCCAGCTCCAGGCTGGCCCATCTTCCTGAGGAAGGACTGTGACTCTGCTTGTGCAATGTTGAGCTGACACTGGCACATCCCCTGGCACAGAATGTGCCCAGAATAAAGGTTTTTCTGTGCTCCTGGGGCAGATGTGGCCCTGTCTGCAGGACAAGGCAGCAGATGCTGCAGCAGTGATTAATGAGGGCACATTAGAGATTTAGAGAGCAGGGAGCCTTCCACAGGTGGGTTAACACAGCAAAAGAGTTTGTGCAGCTCAAAACCTCCCTCACTGTGTGATTTCCACCTTTTCCACCCAGCTGCTGATGCCCAACTCTGGCACAAGGCAGGGTTTAACCAGACTTTGCATTTGGGGTCTCAGCAGAGCTGGACACAAATCCCATCTCCATCCCTGCCCTGCCATTCCCACAGTGACTGTCCTGTCCCTGTGCCATTCCTTGTCCCTGCTGAGTGTCCCCCAGCCAAGGGCTGAGGGAATGACTCCCTTTGGCAGCTGATTTGCAGCATTTTCCACCACAAAAACCTTCCCTGGTTTAAGGGACCACTGCCCAGCTGCAGGAACTTCAGTCAGGAACACGCAAGACCCGCCTCAAGACGGGGGTGAACTTGAAAAAATACCAAATTTTATTTTGCATTTGACAAATCCCTCCTTTAATGCAGCCAATTGACTCCTGCAGTGTGGAGACACCCTTTGATTTTCTAATTTTGGAGCTTTTGCCAAGGAACTGCTTCCACAGCCCCGTTGATTAGTGCTACAAACCAGGAACACTTGATCTGTTACAAACACCACACACCAGGCAGGTTTTTCTTTGGCACTTTTGTTTTTAAGTGCTACACGACTGATTCAGGGGCTGCTCCTGAAGGAGTGTCTGTCCCATCTTTTTGATTTATTGCTCCTCTACAAGGAGATCGAAATCTGCAAATGTTTTTGTGACTCAAAGGGTCCGATTAGGATTTATCAACACCAGACTTGAAAACGTGGGTTATTTTGGTGCTCAGCATTTGAAAGACAGCTCAGTGTTTGGCAATGACTGGTTGGTTTTTTTTCAATTCCCTTCCTAGAAATGTGTTTCTTTTATCACAGACAGTGTATCTATATTCATTCATAACTGCTGGGAGAATCAGCATAATATTCCCTTCCTTCCATTATCTTTTCTTAATAACTTTTTCTACTTAGTCCTTTTTTTTTCTTTTTTTTTTTCTCTTTTTTTTTTTTTTTTTCCTAGGGCAGCAGTTTAATATTCTCTTTGGACAGTAAGAAATATTATCCCTGCATAAAGATTGTGATTTACTCACTTTGTCCCTTTATCCTTCACTCAATTATTATTCCTCCTGGATTTTACTCCTCTTACTCACCCTGAACACTCGTGTGGTTTTGGGGAGAGTCACCCCAGTCCCTTCTGGCTGCAGAGGCTGCTCAGGGTTGATCTCAGCTCTCCATCTTTTATCAAGCTCAGCTTTCCCTGGAGATCAAAGAGGGTTCAGTGGAAAAGTCAAAGCTGGACTTTTACAAGGGCATGGACTGATAGGACAGGGGGGAATGGCTTTAAACCGACAGAGAGGAGGGTTAGATGGGATATTGGGAAGGAATTCTTCCCTGGGAGGGGCTGGGATGGAATTCCCAGAGAAGCTGTGGCTGCCCCTGGATCCCTGGGAGTGTCCAAGGCCAGGTTGGAGCACCCTGGGCCAGTGGAAAGTGTCCCTGCCTGTGGCAGGGGGTGGCACTGGATAATCTTGAAGGTCCCTTCCCACCCAAACCATTGTATGATGACCCAAATCCTTGGATTTAGTTCTCTCTCTTGCACATGACCTTGAGCAAGGTCTTCTATCCCCTCACTAATTTTTGTTTTTCCAGCAATTAGAAGCAGGCAGAGGTGCACACAATGGATCTGGCACTGCAGTGCTGCTGGCAGAGGGGTAACTCAGGGCTGTGCTGAGATCCTGAAGAATCCAGGGAATCCAGGCCCTGGCCCTGGCTGGGCACTGATGGGGAGCTGAGGGGCAGCAGCTTCTGCAGCAGCAGAACAGAAACTCTGGAGCAGCTCCACCATCAGAGCAAGGCAGGCAAGGAGTTAATGAGGAGCTGAGAGAAAATCATGGAATGGTTTGGGTGGGAAGAGTCCTTAAAGCTCATCCCATTCCACCCCTGCCATGGGCAGAGACACCTTCCACTAGCCCAGGTTGCTCCAAGCTGGCCTTGGACACTTCCAGGGATCCAGGGGCAGCCACAGCTTCCCTGGGAATTCCACCCCAGCCCCTCCCCAGCCTCACAGGGAAGGACATATTCCCAATATCCACATCAATCTACTCTACTCCATCCAAGAGATGGGAGAAGTTTCAAAGTTTCTTCCTCTGAAAGCAAAGCCATTAAAAGAAGCAGTGGGGAGGTTTCCTGTGCCCCTGTTCTGGTGGATGTGGAAACAGCAGGTGGGAAATCACATCTGTGTTGTCAAAAGAAAAAAAAAAGCAGAAAAGAGAAAACCTCCTTTTCCCCTCGTGTGAGACGAGATTGGAGCTGAAGTGTCTCCAGTGTGACTGTCAGTGATGTCAGAGGAGAGCAGAAAATCGCTGGTAGCCAAAACATCACAGCTCCAAAACCAGGAGATGTCGGAATAGCTGAGGACAAGCTGTAAGACTAAACAGAAGCAATGGCACAGAAGATCTTTAAACATCCTCCTTGGCCCCAGCACAATGTAATTCCCTCGGGGGAGAAACAAATCCTTCTATTTTCACCGCTGGATTCTGGAGGGCATCGGGAGGAGGGGGATGAGGAGGATGAAAGTTTAATGCACCAAGTCAGGCAGCAAAGAACAGGCTGTGGCCACTTACAGTATTTATGCTCGAGTCATCTGAGAGAGAATCACTCCCAGGGCTGATCCCCCCTCCTGGGAACAGGGAATAAACAACAGCACAACCCTCCCGGGGGACTCATGGGGCACCATCACCTCTCCTGGGAACACGGGAATAAAATCAGCCCAAACCTCTCCTTAATCTCAGCCTGTTTACTGTGGGCCTTAAATTCCCAGTTTTAGCAAAGACCAAGGGGAATATGCTAACTAACCTAATTGCTTTAATTAACTTTTGCTAATGGGCCTGATTAACCTTAAAGAAGGAAGGTTAAAAATCTCTTCAACCTCGAGTGCTCGAGGTGTTTTGCCTTTGTTCTGCAGCAAAGGATAAGAGGGTTAAATTCCAAGTTTGGGGAAGGAGGATATATCCAGGTGTGCTCAGATTCACGGGTCAAAGGAAAAGAATTAACACTTATTGCTTGAATATTCTGACATTTGGGTGTTGGGCAGGGGAAAGGATGAAACCCTGAGTGGGTCACAGGAGGTGCTCCCTGAGCCAAATGTCCCGGGTTTGACAGAGAGAGGCAGCAAGAAACACTCCAGGAGGTTTTCCTGGGACACGACATTGGGTTTTCCCAAAGGAAAATAAAGAGCAGAGCAAAGTAAATGGCAGAGCCCAGAAGGAGCAGCCAAGCAGTGAGAGATGAGAGCTGGGCTTGGAGGAGGTGTTAAAGCAGAGCCTTTGCATCTGCAGGCACTGAAATCAGGATTAAGAACATTTCTGTGGCCAAGAACGTCTTTTATGGCAGTTCCACAGTTCATGGGATGAAGGGGAACAGGCAGAAATCAGAAGAGAAATTCGGTGTACAGGAGCCTTCAGGTGATGTGACTCCAATAGTAATTAACCCAGAACATGTGCAACCTGAAAAACCCCAATAAATTAAACAAAATAAAGGTATTTTTTCTCCCCAACTATTAAATAACTACAGTTCTTGTAAAGCCTGATATGTTTATCAGCTGAGGTCGTATTATCACCACTCGTTTCAGGAATTGAGTGTATTATGAACATTTCTGTCCATGGAGCACCAGGATTGGGCCACTCTTTTATTCCCAAAGCTTCCTCAGTATTATCTCTTGCCATTTTAATTGCACTCATTATTTATTAAACCCCCCAATTCTGAAGCCATGTGACGATGGCAAAAACCCCACAGTTTTGAAGCCTCCCAGCCAGAAAGAATGAAAAGTGCAAAAATATCTCCTAAAGGGCTCCACACATTTATTTTTCATGATATCTGGGGGGGACAAGGGGAAGGGAAGATGATTTATGATTTTTCAATGCTTAAGTTGTCACAGCTGCTTCTCTTCCCTCTGTTCTTTGGGAAGAAAATAGAGTGATCCATCCTTAACGCATGAAGAGAACAGGAATGTTCCTGTTCTGCTGGATAATCCAGGCTGACAGGCTCCGAAAAGGAACCAAAAAACCTTCTCCCAAGCATTTAAGGTGTTCTGACCTGACTGTCAATATTGGTTTGTTGTTGGGAGGAGGAGCAGGAGCAGCCAGGCTGGGGGATCCAGGCACCCAACGCTCCAGGATGGAATTAAAAATGAAAAAGAGGGGGGAGTGAAGCCATTCCAGCTGCCTCCAGCTGAGCCCGTGGCCTCTGGTGGGAAAAATGTGGAAAAATATGGAAAAATAACTTGGCTTCTTGTGTCCCTTTGGTGTTTCCCTGGATCTGTTTCCCTGGATCTCTCTGGACTCTGTGCTGAAAACCAGGCCAAGGTTCTTTGCAGTGCAAAGAACCAGCAATGAGTTCATCCCAAAGGTGAATTTTGGGGGCTGTGGGAGTGGGGCAGGAGGGGCAGTGGAAAGCAGGTGAAGCAGTGGCTGCTCAGCTCAATAAAACATCAGTGCCCCATTCCCAAGGGATTCCCAGCCATGCCCTTCTCAGCTGGGCACAAAGTCCTGCTGGGACTCTGTTTGGGGCCCCCCAGGAGCAGAAGGATTTGGAGCTGCTGGAGCAGGTCCAGAGGAGGCCACGGAAATGCTGTGAGGGCTGGAGCCCCTCTGCTCTGGAGCCAGGCTGGGAGGGCTGGGGGGGTTCACCTGGAGAAGGGAAGGATCCAGGGAGACCTGAGAGCCCCTTCCAGAGCTCCAGGAGAGCTGGAGAGGGACTGGGGACAAGGGATAGAGGGACAGGACACAGGGAATGGCTTCCCACTGCCAGAGGGTAGGGATGGATGGGATACTGGGAAGGAATTCTTCCCTGTGAGGATGGTGAGGAGCTGGGATGGAATTCCCAGAGAAGCTGTGGCTGTCCCTGGATCCCTGGAAGTGTCCAAGGCCAAGTTGGAGCAACCTGGGACAGTGGAAGGTGTCCCTGCCCATGGCAGGAGTGGCACTGGATGCTCTTGAAGGTCCCTTCCCACCCAAACCCTCCTGGGACTGACTGAGGTCCCAACACACCCCCACAGCTCCTCCATCCCTCCAGCTCTCCACAAAATCTGCTTTCCAAAACCTGCCTCCCTTTCACACTCTGGCCTCAAAAAAGGGAAGTCTGAGCAATGAAAAAAGGGAAAATGTCCAGCAAGAGGCAAAGCTGCTGCCCAGGCTCTTTCTGCTCTGGAACAGAGGGAAACACAGGCTCAGAGCAGCCCTGGCCAGGGCTTTCTCCAGCTGCTGTTCCAAGGTGAGCAGGGCAGTGCCCTCAGGATTCCTGCTGAACACTCCACACCAGTGTACAACATCACAGCAACTGGAGAAGGAATTGCAGAGACAGGTCCCCCCAGAGTTGGGCTGGGAGGGTTGGGCAGGAGGGAACAGACCCTCCCAGCCCCATTAACCAGCTCCCACGAGGCTTTCCACTGTCCCTGCCCACGGATCCGGGTCCATCCCTGGTTCCTGCTCAGCAAAGCCCCTAAGCAGTCCCTCCTGAGCCACTGGGACCTGCAAGGCAGAGACTCTGTTCTGCTAAACTGGTTTCTGTCCTCAGGAACAGAAACCTGTGGTGACACCTCAGGCCAGGGCTTCAATTCACCTCGTTGTGGTAAAATCAGCAGTCTGGCCAGCTGCTTGCAAAGCCCAGGGAAGATGGAAAACCAGGCCAAAAAGACACTTCCAGCTACACAAGAACATTCAGGTCAAAAAAGTATCACTCAGTTCTTTTTTTGAGGAGCTTCCTGAAGCCTTTTCCAAAGTATCTGCTGCTCGGTGCTGTCAGAAATGGGCTGCAGAGACTGGGCCATCAGTGCCATAGCAACGTGGCTGGTCCTGCCTGCAGGGACCCAGGCACAGCCCAGCTCCAAAGAAAGGCTGGGAGAACAGTTCCCAATGAATTCCACGTTTCCTGCAGCCCTGGCAAACTGCACGGGCATCTTTTGGATCTGAGAGCGGAGCAAATTCGATCTGGGAGGCCTGGAGAGAGCAGGCAAAATTTATGGCACTCCCCAGGTCATTTATTTTTCAGAGCATCGTTTTTTCCTGACCATAACTACGTTTTAAACAGCACCAGCAGAGAGCCAGGGAGGTTTGGAAATGGAAATGAAAAAGCCCCACGGTTTCTTTCTCCTTGGCTGAATAAACATTTAAAAGTAAAAGAACTGAGGTAGAAATCAGTGGCAACAAAGAATTCTCATCACAGCTTATCTGTGGTGGCCTCCAAACAATCTGATACCATCTGTACTTTGTGATTGCAGGAAGCTGCAATGAGTAATCGGGTTGGATTGTCTGGGGGAGTGGGGAGGGGGAGGAGGGAACTGCTGTTCCACCACCAAACTCGATTGTTTTAGAAAGATCCGGGAGCCTCATCCTGCTCCTGCTTGCACCAGGATCCCAGTATAACAAACTGGGAACTGGGCTGCTGTGGGTGTGAGCTGAGGAGCTCTGCAGGAGAAGGAGCCTGAGGATGGTAAGAGTTGATCTAAATTTTAATTAAGAACAGATCCCTTTCCCTGCTCTGGCTCGGGTCTTGTGCAGTCTCTAAAATTCATCATTAAGTCCATTAAAAATATACTTCTGTAGTAATATTTTTTCAAAACTCTCAAACTTGGAAGCAAAACATCTCTTGCCTCTGTTCCATTTTCTCCCACCAGCTCCAGGGTTTCCAACCCTCCACCCCTCTGTTGTACATTCAGGTAACTCCCAGCACACCAGCATTTTCTTCCAGCCCCAGAATTCTCCTGGAATTCTCAACCAGCCACTAAACCATTCCTGCTCCCTGGGGCCTCTCTCCTTTGTCACTAAGCAGCATCAATTCCCACGGGAGAACCTGGAGCAGAGTCCGTGTGGAGAAGCCCCAAAGCTCTGTGGTGACACCTCCCTTCCTTTTGGGGGCACCCAAAGTGCACCCCCACACTGCTCCAGGCTGGGGAATTGTCTTTCCTACAGTTGTCCAGGTAGGGAAGTAGGGAAGGGAAGCAGGGAAGGGAAGCAGGAAAAAGGGAAGCAGGAAAAAGGGAAGCAGGAAAAA
>NW_020885507.1:0-13146 GCF_003945725.1 Corapipo altera
TATCCTGACATTAGGGGCCATACACCAAAATGTAGTTGTCAGACCCACTGACCATAATGTTTGGGCAAGTTACGATCACACCAAGAAAAAGTGGCAATCAGTCAGCACTGAGGCATGTACTTCTAAAGGACAATTAGGATATATCTGTGAAAATGCTGTAGTTGAAGATGAAGATTTATGCTTAGATACTGAGAATAGTCTGTGTACCTTTGAGATGCTTCCTCATGCTAAAATCCAATCACAAGTTTATTACGTAGGAAATGGATGTGCATGTGTTAGGACCTTTTGTGCTAATTTTACTGTAGATGCTTGTCATGAAATCACAAATGGTACAAACTTTTGTGTGTGTAATTTTACTCAAATCATAGGCTGTGACTTTGACTACACTGTTCCAGTAACTACTAACCAACTGATTGAAACTGATTATATGTTGTATCGTGATGTGCCAAAATTACGGCTAGGAATGGATATTAATCTTTTCAAAGCAATGCTTAAACATCCTGATATAGAAAAACTGGTCCAAGAAGTGAACAGAACGACTAAACGAATGCTCTGGCAAGTAGAACATGACACTGAAAACATAAAAGCTGTTTTAACCAAAGCAGAAAAAGTGGGTGAACACCACTGGTGGGACATCTTCACTGGATTCTCCCCTACAGCATCACAAGTGTTCCACTACCTGATACATCCAATATTAGTAATAGGAGCGAGTACAGTTATACTGCTGATTCTAACTGTTTGGCTATGGTACAAATTAAGTATCATGATTAAAAGGATACAGATAATGTGGGCAGTGATGCATACCTATCAATATCCATTAGAACTTGACGAAGGAATTCGTAAATTCTAAACGAAAAGGGGGGAATGAAACAGGAGGCCAGGCCCAGAAGAGTTAACTAAGAAATTTGGGCCTGTTAACAAGATGCCGACATCTAAGACGATCTCTGCTCGTTCTGTTCTACTTACTGGACCAAAACTTAAGCTTATAGTACAAGAACATAAAATAGACTTAGAGGCAATAAATTAGGAATCTAACAGGATCAGGTAGACATTTGAATAGGAGGAATAGGCCTGGAGCCAGGGTTTTTTCCGAACTTCACTGAGTGGGTCAAGAACAATGGAAAAGAAGAAAGGTCAAGCTGAGGAAGAGCAGTTAAAGCCCCCTGCCCAGTGGATGAAGATAGGAACGACCCCTTGAAATTGGGTGCCAAGAGAAGCACCACCCCAAGTTCCGTCTATTCTCCGCCTATTTTTAATATGTATTGATAGATGTTGTAATCGTTTGAATATGCAATTAATCACATCTAAAAATTGTATAAAAGTGCTGATTTTCTGAACAGTTGGTGAGCAAGTTTGTCCAGCGCGAGCTGGCTTGCTCCCAGCGCTGCAAATAAATACCTTTGCTGCTCAAAAGATCAAAGTCTCTGGGCAGTTTCTCAGACCGATTTTTCGGATTCAACCCTCCTGCAGATCCCCATGAAAAATAGGCAACAGGACTGGGCCCGTTAGCCAACAAGTTCTAGTGCTTGACAAAGGAGCCCAGCCAGCAGTGGGGAGAAACTGCTGGCAGGAGATTGAATGGGGGCAATAGCCAATGGATGAGGGACAAGTTCTGGGCCATGGCCATTTGTTCGACAAACAAAGTCAAAGTTTAAGGCCTGCCATATTTCAGTGCTCAGAGACCTGGCAGAGAAATCTAGTTTGGAGACCTGGACACCAAGAAGGCAGAATTTCTAAAGCACAAAGACCCTAAGAGAAACCAGAGACGAAGACAAAAGTGACCCACACAGTTACTGAGGCTCCCCCTATCTAGGGAAAAGACAAGAAAAGGACAAAACTTGTGGACTAAGCATCATGCAAAGTGAGAGATCAAGAGCCAATGGAAGAGAGAAGAAGAATTCCTGCAGAGAACTGGGAAGACAATGGACAGGAATTCTTTTGCTTGCAAAAATGTCAAAATGGTTAAAAATGTTGAGAACTGATGTACAGGTGTTAGAGAGCAATTGCTGTGTTCCTTCAGCACTGAATGAAGTAGGGTCACCTCTGGAACCCAAGCAACTGCTCAGAGATTTTCTTGCCCGGCTTTCGCTGACAGTTTCTGGGGACCCAGAGGAGACAAAGCAGCGCCGACAGGGCAGAGCAGAGGAATCGTTGGCCCTGCAGCGTGTAGCAAAGGAGGTTGGGGGAGATCTTCCAATTGCCTGGTCTGGAGAGTTGGCCACGCCTTCTTTTCTGGGAAAAAGAACAGGCCATGAATTTTGGGTCCTTGATTTGAAGGCCTTTTGCCTGCACATAAGGCACAGCAATGGGAAGGAGGCAGCGTGAGGCTGAGAGGTTTCTGTCCTGGTTTGTGGGCTTGGGTGAGATTGGGCCAGAATTCCAGGACGCCTGTAAAATCTGGGCTTTGGGAAAGGTTGGGGAGGGTTGGGAAAGGTGTTCAAAGGGTGGTTTTGCCTGAGGTGTTAAACATGGCAGCGGGTCTATCTTCCCAATTGCCAAGAGAAGAGATGCCAGAAAGCTCCCCTGCAGGCTGTGTTTTAAGGCACAGGAGAAGAGAGCGAGGGTAAGGGCTTTCTTTCCTGGAGGGAAGGGCTGTCGTTCACTGGCAGGAGCCCTGCACTGAAATTGCCAGTCCAACTCCCCAAATTGAACACGGACAAAGATTCCTGCCAGACAAAAAGGGTCAGCACAGAAAGCTCTTGCTGCCCATGGAGTGCCCAGGGTGGCCCCCCAAGTGCATGGGAAACCCGAAGGTTGCAGGCTTTCTTTGCTGGGGGAAAGGCCGTGACATCCCAAAGAGTCCCGTGGCAGACAGGTGGGGCTGCACTGTGGGGGGGTGAGGTGTTGGTTCTTTGGTTTCCAGGGACTCTTCCAGAATGGAGAGGACAGGCTGTGACAAGAAGTGCCTGTCAGAACGGACGCACAAGAATCTTCTGTGGGCATATTCTCTGCTCTGCCCTGCACATCTCTGTGCTGGGCTGAAAACTCAGCCTCTCGGCTTCCCTCTCCTAAGGGACTTGTTCTTAGACATCCCTTTCCCCTGCGCTCCTTTCCAAAGCCCTCCCGGCAATTCCCAAGCCTGGACCCGGCTCTCATCCCCTCTCTGGCTCAGAGCCCTCAACTTCTCTTGCAGAGAGCTGGGCCTGGCAATCCACCGTCCCTTTGGCTGGCTCAGAGGTTCCTGCAGTCGCTGGGTTCTTCTCTTTGTCAACTCCAAGAAAGGAAACCAAAATCAGTGCAGGACTTTAGCAGCACATCGGCCAAAGCCCAACCATTCCACCACTCACCATCTCCTAAGTGCTCGCAGGTCCTCCAGTCCCTGGCTCCGGCCAGAGTCTCAGCCTGCGGCTCTCCCTGCATGGCACACCTGGAAGAGGGCAAAAAAACCTTCGGTGGCATTTCTGAAAGTTCCCTGGGCCCCTGCTCCTCTTCGCTACCTCCCCGACTCACCTGCAACGCTCATCTCTTTCCAAAGGCTCCCGGGACGGCCCCTCCAAAGAGAAGAGGCAAATGCTTCATTGCTGAGCCCTGCAATCCCCTGCCCTTGCCCACCAGGCCAGCACAAGAGCACTTGACCTTGTCGCTCGGCTCCTGGGCCTGTGGCTCTGCTCCCCTGCCAATAGGCACGGCCACTGCAAAGAAATCCCCCAGGGAAGGCACACACTGACGCAGCCCCTCAGAGGGCAACATTCTCCCCAAAGCTCCCCTCGCAGCTTCCTTGACACTGACCTCTTACTGCAGGCACCTCCTTCCCACTCTGCTGATGCTTCTCAGCTTGTCAACCACCCGGAGAAACAACAAATGCCAAGGGATGTGCTTAGATTCACCAAAGATACAGAGCACCAGAAGGAACATCTGATTCAGACTGGCAGGAAAATGCTCACCTTGCTCACCGTCCCTCCGGTGAACAAGACCCACCCCACCGCTTGCATCCCACCTGGAAAGAACAAGAAGACACTCCCAGAACGACCTTTGAAGAGAAGTGCCTGTCACTACTGCAAGGAGGGATGCAGTCCAATCTCCCGTGGGGGATATTCTAAGCTCTGCCCTGCAAAGCCCAGTGCTGGGGTCAAAACACAGCCTCTCTGCTTCCCTCTCCTGAGGGACTTGTTCTTAGACATTCCCTTCCCCTCCCGGCAATTCCCAAGCCTGGACCCGGTTCTCATCCCCTCTCTGGCTCAGAGCCCTCAACTTCTCTTGCAGAGAGCTGGGCCTGGCAAGCCACCTGCCAAAAGCACGGCCCTTCCGCTGCCTCGCAGGTTCCTGCAGTCGCCCCAGGCCCTGCCCAAGGCCCTCCCATCAGGGGTTGGGCCCTTGGGGCCGGGGGAGAACCCACCCGCGCCTTGGCCCTTCTTGCCCAGCCCTGCTCTGGCCCAGCCTCCTCCCCCCTGCACACTCCCCACTGCCACAGCCTGCGCTGGGGCAGCACTTCCTTCTTGGGTCCTTTCCAGCTGTCCCCATGGGGACACTTCCATTTTCTGGGTCAGGCCCCAGAGGCAATCCCAACCAGTCCTGCCCCTCGTCCCCAGCCCGCCTCACTGACTCCTGGGGGCCCCTGGAAGCCAAGAGCCAAAGGCAACAACCCCCCCAGAGTGCAGCCCCACCCATCTGCCCTGGGGCCCCAGGCCTTCCCTTTCCCAAGCAGCCCCTGCAAAGCCTTGTCCCAGAGAAAACTGGGTGAGCCGAGTCCTGGATGCTTTTAGGAAAGAGGTCGAAACATTTCTTGACTAATGGAGGGGGATGACTTGTTTTTTCTTGACCTTTCCAGTTCTCCCTTTGGGGGCAGGATGTCCTCTGGGCCAATGTTTTGTTCCCTTTGCAGTGAGTGCAGCCTCAGAGGGCTGAGCCCTCTCTGGCTGGGCTTGACCTCTCCTGGAGAGACTCAGGCCTGGCTGGGCTGCCCCAGGCAGACGCTGCAGGAAGGAGAGCTCAGGCCGCCTGGCTCTGCTGTCCCTGGGGCTCAGCCTGTGCCCCATTGCTGGGCAGGGGCTGAGCCCCACCTCTGCCTGGGGGCCTTGGCCAAAGGGCTGCCAAGGAAGAGGCCCAGGAGCCTTGGGGCCTGCCCAGCTTTCCTCCTCCCTGGGGGCTCTCAGTCCCCGCCTGACACCGTCTGGGCCCGAGGCCTTGCTGGCTTCGGGCTCACGGCCCGCCGGCACCATCCCACTGGCCTGACCCCCCTCCTTCCCCTCTCTCCAACCTCTCCTGCCTTTTCTGGCAAGGGGCCATGCAAGGAAAAGCCCGCTTCTCACCAATGGCACCTGTGGCACGGCTGAAAGGCTCGAGTGGGCCAGGCAAGAGCAGGAGCACAGAGAACCTGAGGAGCCAGCAGATGCCCTGGCTGGCCATCGTGCTGCTGCGGGACGAGTTGACACCTCTGCACAGTCTCTGCCCGTCCCTGCCAGCCGACTTCTGCCCAGGCTCTGGGCACGGGGACGCAGCGCTGACACTTTTCAGCCACCGCGCTGTTCCACAGAGGCTGTGATGTCACAAGGCCCTTGCCTGGCAGCCAGCAGATGGGCAAGGCAAGGCAAGGACAGAGCCTCTGAGCCACCAGCACGCTGTCCCCAAAGGCTGGGATGGTACAGAAGCCCAGAGTCCATGAGGTTGTGAGATCAGAGACTTGGCAGATCAACCGGCGTCCAGCCTCCGCCCCATCCCCAGCACGGCAAGCAGAGCACGGCACTCAGGGCCATGGCCAGTCTTTGCTTAAACACCTCCAGGGACAGGAACTCCACCACCTCCCTGGGCAGCCCATTTCAATACCTAATCCCTCTTTCTGTCCAAAAAGTCCTTCTCCTGTCCCTTGAAACAGGAGGCCAGGCCCAGAAGAGTTAACTAAGGAATTGTGGCCTGTTAACAAGATGCTGACATCTAAGACGATCTCTGCTCGTTCTGTTCTACTTACTGGACCAAAGCTTAAGCTTATAGTACAAGAACATAAAATAGACTTAGAGGCAATAAATTAGGAATCTAACAGGATCAGGTAGACATTTGAATAGGAGAAATAGGCCTGGAACCAGGCTTTTTCCGAACTTCACTGAGTGGGTCAAGAACAATGGAAAAGAAGAAAGGTCAAGCAGAGGAAGAGGAGTTAAAGCCCCCTGCCCAGTGGATGAAGATAGGAACGACCCCTTGAAATGGGGTGCCAAGAGAAGCACCGCCCCAAGTTCCGCCTATTCTCTGCCTATTTTTAATATGTATTCATAGATACTGTAATCGTTTGAATATGCATTTAATCACATCTAAAAATTGTATAAAAGTGCTGATTTTCTGAACAGCTGGTGAGCAAGTTTGTCCAGCGTGAGCTGGCTTGCTCCCAGCGCTGCAAATAAATACCTTTGCTGCTCAAAAGATCAAAGTCTCTGGGCAGTTTCTCAGACCGATTTTTCGGATTCATTTGGCGACCGCGGCAGGACAACTTCTCCACCCGGCTGCGGAGACCCTCGGAGGACGGGACCCCCTGGGCGCCCTTGGGTAAGTCTTTCTACCTGAAGGGGCTCCCTCCTTCAGTGATCTCTTGCGGGGGCTGGACAAGAACACTGCCTATTGATAAAAGGTATTTATATCTGGTTTCTGGTTTTGTTTATTCTGGTTCTGGTTACTGGAAGCCCGTAAGTCGAAAACGGGACGCCGTCTCTCGCAGGGAATATGGGAGAGGACGCTCTTCCTGGGGAATAACCCCTCTGGACTGGTATGTTCTGGTTTTGTCTGTACTTGACCTAATAGTGTTTACATCAAGGAAAACAAAGCACCTGTGTTTCCTTTGGTTATTCTTTTGTCTATGTTTTAGAGTTATCTATTATGCACTCTTGGAAAATAGCAATTGTCATAGCAGTTTGTGTGTGCTATATTGCTCTGCTAATTTTCTGTCTTCTAGCTTTGTGTTGTCGGCAATTTCAAACTCCTGAAATCTCTGTTCACCCTGAACCAACCATAGAAACATCCTGTTAAACCTGTATGGGGAGGGGATCTGAGAGATTGACTGTGAATCCACCACATAACTTAAAACCCAGAATTAAGATCTGTCCATTTTGCAATTATTCATTGTATGTGCGTGCTCTATGTAACAACTGTTTTAAGTATATTCTAGGACCCAGATCCTCCCAAGAAATAAGGTTAGGTTGGACTTTAAATTTGTACTGTGTTAGATGTGGAAATAATCAAACTTTAGAGGAAACTAGGTGCGTCCGGTACTATTGTTGTAGGATTCATAGGCCAGTGTTTCTTTCAATACGCCCAGAATTTTAACATCCGGTTTGGATTTTGTGTTTTGAGTATACGGATTTGTTATAAAAGTGGGCGTTCGGTGGTTGACAGCAGTATCTTGTGGATTTATGTGAATATATGGGCTCGTTGTGAGAGCCGGGTGTATTTATGGTCTAAGGGTGACATCTTGTGGACTTTGTATTAGTGCAAGTTGGTTACAAGAACTAGTGATTTTAGAAGCTGGTTATAAAGCTGGGAATTCTAGGAAAATCTTTGTTGAGAACCGGTATTAGAGTTTGGTGGTTGAATACTGTGTAGAATATAGTAGTTGTGGTTGTTAGCATATTTCAGATCTAACTCCCTGCTTTCATAATGGGAATCAGTGGAAGTAAGGAGATAAATTCTAAGACTCCTGTAGGATGTATCTTGAGTCATTGGAAGGAATTAGGAGGAACTCCTGGGGGTAATCTGAGTAAGAAGACCTTTTTGAAATATTACCAGAATTGGTGGCCTTTGTACACTTTGGATGCTGGCGAAAAATGGTCTCCACAGGGGAGCATTAATTACAATACCATCTTACAGCTTATGTTATTTCTCCGTAGGGAGTAAAAGTGGGATGAAGTGATGTATGCCGATATGTTTTTTACGTTAAGGAATAAACCAGAGTGGCAGAAAAGTTGTGGAATTAATGTAGCCCCCCAGGACCCTCTTGTGCTGGCATTAGAGAGAAATCAGAAAAATACTAAACTGAAAAAGCATTGCTGTGATGCCTGTAGCATAGGTCAGAGGTGTCCTAAGCTGGGAAGGAGAGAGAGTGATGGAGATAGTACCTTGGACCCTCAGGAATTGCAGTCAGCTTGTTTTAGAGGACTGGAACCAGCTAGGCAGGGACCAGGTAGCCCACAGGAATCGGGATTAGGAGCAGATGATTCTAGGAGTATAGCTGAGAGTGTAGATGACCCCGAGGAAGGGATAAGTAGTACTCATCGTGGTCAGGCTTCGACACAAGGTGGTAGAAGGAGGAGTGGGGTCAGGACAAGGGCTCAAACAACAGAGGGTGGTCATATGTTAGTGCCCCTGCGCCAAGTAATAACACCGGCAGGCACGCAGGCAAAAGTGAAAGCACCTTTTTCGGCTAGTGATCCGAACAGTTGGAGAGAGGAAGCTAAGTGCTTCAGGGAAAATTTTGAGAAGGTAGCTAAAAGATTTGAATTGATTGCAAAAAATCAGGAAATAGACTGGAATGATATTGACTTAATGTTATCGGAATTGACAGAAACAGAGAAAGACCTGGTAATAAAAACAGCTAGACGAGAGGTGATAAGTCAAATTGCCACAGGAGTTCTAACAGGGGATGTGGATCAAATTTTTCCATTGCAACAACCTAACTGGGATCCAAACAACTTAGAACATTATAGAATGCTGACAAAATATAGGGACTTGATTAAGGTGGGATTACAAAATGCTATTCCTAAAGCAGTGAATTGGGCAGCCTTGTATGATATAAGGCAGGGACGAAATGAAACCCCCACAGAGTTTTTGGACAGACTGAGGGCTGCTATGAGAAAATACACCACCTTAGATCCGTCATCCGAAGAAGGTAAATTACATTTAGTGGGGTTATTGATGGGACAAAGTAATCCTGACATTAGGAAGAGATTGCAGAAAATAGATCATCACCCTGCCAACAAAGACTTAGAAGTTTTAATGAATGAAGCCTGGAAAGTGTATAACAACAGGGAAAAGAGGGAGGACAGAAGGTTTACAAGAGCAATGATTGCAGCTTTAACACAGAACCAGGTAACAGCTGGACGATATTACAGGGGTCGTGGCTGGGGACAAGCAACACGGGGAAGGGGAGGTTCACCCTTTAGGCAAACAGAAATAAGTCAAAATCAGTGTGCTTATTGTAAAAAAGAGGGACACTGGAAAAGAGAGTGTCCCACTCAGGCAAATAGAAATTCGGGGGGGGCTGTCACAGCCCATCAAGATAGTGATTGACGGGGACCAGCTGGTTTTTCCCTGGCAGACCTGCTGGTTACAATTCGGTTAGGGGAAGAAGAAGAAAAACTGGATTTTTTGGTCGACACTGGGGCAACATTTTCGGTTTTAAATCAGGAATTGATACCTAAAACTGATGATTATGTACAAGTTATTGGTGCCACTGGCCAATCAGAAAAGGCTTTCTTTTTAAAACCTCTAAAGTTTAAAATCGGGAAACAAATGGGATTGCATCAGTTTCTGTATTTACCAAGTTCACCTAAACCCTTATTGGGTAGAGATTTATTAGAAAATTTGGGAGCTGTAATAAAATTTAAACAAGGTAACATTGAATTCAGAGTAAAAGAGGAACAATTGCTGGCAGCTCTGAGTTTAGCTATGAGCTGCATGGAACCGAAGCCAAACAACCAAGATATTGATCAAATTATGGATCAAGTGTATCCCCTGGTGTGGGCCACTGACACCCCGGGTAAGTCAAAATGGACAACTCCTATTCAGATAGAACTACAACCAGGAGCTAAGCCCGTAGCAAAGAAACAATATCCACTGAGGTTAGAGGACAGAAAAGGAATTGAGCCAATAATTGAAAACTTTTTGAAATTAGGACTGTTGATAGAGTGTGAATCAGATTTTAACACTCCAATTCTTCCAGTGAAGAAACCGAATGGAACCTACAGGTTAGTACAAGATCTGAGAGCAGTGAATCAAATAACCAAAACTATACATCCTGTTGTAGCAAACCCTTATACACTTTGGACTAAATTAAGGGACAATTTGATTTGGTTTACAGTGTTGGATCTAAAAGATGCCTTTTTCTGTCTACCCCTAGCACAGGAAAGTCAAAAGATTTTTGCCTTTGAATGGGAATCTGTTAACAAAGGGAGAAAGATGCAAATTACATGGACGGTCTTGCCTCAAGGGTTTAAAAATAGCCCCACACTTTTTGGTAATGAACTAGCCAGAGAACTAGAATTATGGCAACAGCCACCGGGAGAAGGCGTGCTTCTGCAGTATGTGGATGATCTCCTGATAGCAACAGAAACAAAGGAGGACTGTATCCAGTGGACAATATCTCTCTTAAACTTTTTGGGTTTAAGTGGTTATCGAGTCTCTCAACAGAAAGCCCAACTGGTCCAGGAGAAAGTCGTGTACCTGGGATATGAAGTATTGGGAGGACAACGATCCCTGGGGACGGCGAGGAAAGAAGCCATCTGCCAGACACCCAGACCAGAAACAGTGAGGAGCCTCCGAGCCTTGCTGGGAATGACAGGTTGGTGTCGCTTGTGGATATATCAGTATGGGATAATTGCAAAACCTTTGTATGATCTGCTGAAAGTGAACAAAGACCACTTAACCTGGACCCCTGAAGCAGACAAAGCCTTCAAGAGACTGAAGCGAGAACTCATGAGGGCTCTGGCGTTGGGTTTGCCCGATGTGACGAAGCCCTTCTGGTTGTTCTCGCACAAGCGTCAAGGAATGGCTTTAGGAGTCTTGGCTCAACAACTGGGACCACGCAAAAGAGCAGTGGCCTACTTCTCCAAACAACTGGATGAGGTAAGCAAAGGATGGCCTACCTGTCTGAGAGCAGTTGCAGCAGTAGTTGTAAACACAGAAGAAGCTAGAAAACTTACTATGGGACAGAGAATGACTGTGCTAGTATCCCATACTGTATCTGCAGTGCTAGAACAGAAAGGGAACCATTGGTTGTCACCTTCTCGGTTCCTGAAGTATCAGGTAATCCTAGCTGAATCAGATGATGTGACCATTCAGGTGACTAACATTATCAACCCAGCTTCATTCCTAGAAGGAAAAGCCCCAGCAGAACCTGTTGTACACGACTGCTTGGAGACCATCGAAGCAGTGTACTCCAGTCGCCCAGACCTCAAAGAAGAACCCCTCCAGGATGCAGACGACTGGTTCTCGGATGGTGGCAGTTTCGTGAAACAAGGCACAAGAATGGCTGGTTATGCAGTAACTACAACAGAACAGGTAATCGAATCCAACCCCTTACCTGCAGGAACCTCAGCTCAGAAAGCAGAACTGATAGCTCTTACCCGAGCTCTTGAACTAGCAAAGGGAAAGCGAATCAACATTTGGACTGACTCTAATTACGCTTTTGCTGTTGTACATGCCCATGGAGCAATCTGGAAAGAAAGAGGACTGTTAACCACACAAGGAAAAGCTGTAAAACATGCTGAGGAGATCCTGCGATTGCTAGAGGCCGTCCAACTCCCATTACAGGTGGCTATAATGCATTGCAGGGGACACCTGAAAGGCAACACCATTCCAGAGATAGGAAACAGAAAAGCAGATGCAGAAGCCAAATTGGCTGCTGCAAGGAGTACTGAACAACCAATAGCAGCTCTAGTCCCAGAAGGATTAGACACGGACCAACAGGTAGAGTATCAAGAAACAGATCATCAGTGGATACAGAAAAACGGAGGTAAGCTGCTACAAAATGGATGGGGTCAATTAAAGACAGGTCAATTAGTATTACCAGAAAAATTAATATGGCAATTTGTGAAAACAGAACATGATAAAACCAAGATTTGGAGTACCTAAGAGTATCTCTTCAGATAGGGGCTCACATTTTTGTGCAGAGATGCTACAAGCAATAAGTAAAGCTTTGAAAATTGATTGCCAATTACACACGCCTTACAGAACCCAAGCAAGTGGACAAGTTGAGAAAATGAATCATCTTATTAAACAACAGATTGCTAAAATATGTCAAGAGACAAATTTACATTGGTATCAAGCTTTACCTATTGCTTTAATCAGATTAAGGGTCAAGCCGAGATCAAAAGAGAAATTGAGCCCATTTGAGATCTTATTTGGCAGACCCTACATGATGCAAACAGTGAATAGTGAAGCTGTAGATCAAATTGGTAATCAGTATGTGTATGATTATGTTATGGCTGTTGGGAAGCAATTACAGAAAAATGCTGCAGTGGTGCTAGAACATCAACCCAAGCAGCCTGATTGTAAGTTACATCCATTCAACCCTGGTGACTGGGTATATGTTAGAAATCTTTCAGGAGATCCACTGCGAGAGAAGTGGAGTGGACCCTTCCAGGTGTTGATGACACCTTCACAGTGATCTGGGTGAAAGAGAAACCCACGTGGATCCACTACTCTCGAGTCAAGAGAGTTCCAGAGGAAACATGGACCTCGGGAGAAGAATCATCTACTGTCAAGCCTCCTCAGTGCTGATCTTTGGACTGATAAGTATATTGGTGTTAAATCAAACTCTTGCCCAAAAAAACATTATGGTCTCAAGCCTACAATGAGAGTTCTGGTCTACAATTTTATATAGACCCAGAACTTCCAATTCACCCAAGCCAGCTGAGAGAATATAATCCATCTGTCATAGTCCTCCAGGGAACGAGAGTACTAAATCACTGGGAACATCCTGGTTACACATATACTACAAGTACCTTGGTAGGGAAAATTGGAGAACAAACCCGAATTGGATGTAGAGTATATAAGCCACCTTCACAGATTAACTGGTCACCCAAAACTGAGGTCACTGTACGAGACACATTGCAAGAAAAACTCCTCTACCCGTATGATTTTGGAAGTGCAATTAGTGGACATACATGCGATTGTGTTGGCACACCTTTGTTCTAAACAAATCAGTTTCTGGATTGTGTATGTGGTTACTTGACGTAGGAAATATAACCAGGAGATTTGTAATTAATGCCTCATCAAGCATCCCGACTACTAAGCCCCCTACCACTACTATTACCATTACCACGACCACCACTACCACCATCCCTCCTCCTCCAACTTGTGGTAACGTCCACAATTTAACTTTTGCTGGACCGTATGTAATTAGACACTCAAATGAGCAAAAGCTATTGTTAGATCCCACATATTCACTGAAAAGAGTTCGAATAAACCTTCAAATAAACGTATCAAGAGTACACAAAGATTGTCAAC
>NW_020885508.1:0-13119 GCF_003945725.1 Corapipo altera
GTGCTGCTCAACACCCCTGGGGTGACACAGAAATGTCCCCATGTCCTCGGGGACAATGTCCTCATGTCCCCAGTGCTGCTCAGCACCCCTGAGGTGACACAAAGGTGTCCCCATGTCCTTGGGGACAATGTCCTCATGTCCCCAGTGCTGCTCAGCACCCCTGAGGTGACACAAAGGTGTCCCCATGTCCTTGGGGACAATGTTCTCATGTCCCCAGTGCTGCTCAGCACCCCTGAGGTGACACGAAAGTGTCCCTGTGTCCTCGGGGACAATGTCTCTGTGTCCCCAGTGCTGCTCAGCACCCCTGAGGTGACACAAAGGTGTCTCCATGTCCTTGGGGACAATGTCCTCGTGTCCCCAGTGCTGCTCAGCACCCCTGAGGTGACACACTCTTGTCCCCTGGGGACGTGTCCTGGTCCCTGATCCCACCCAGCCCCTCCCCTCCCTCCACGTCCCCACGGTGGCCCTGCCATCAGTCACCCCCTGCACTTGTCCCCATCCCCCAGGGACCCCGTGGGGACCTCAGGGACCACGTGGGGACCCCCCCTGTCCCTCCCCAGGTGCTGGGGGCCATCCTGGGCCTCGGCCTCACTGTCGTCGTCGTCGTCACGGCCGTCGTGGCTCTGCTGCACCGACTGCGCCTTAAGGGTGAGTGACACGGCCCCGGTGGCCTCGGGGACAGCGGGGTGACAGTGCCACACCCCCTCAGCCCGTGTCCCCCGTGTGTCCCCAGAGGTGCCCGCCCAGGAGACCCCCCGGTACCGCTTCCGCAAGAGGGACAAGATGCTCTTCTACGGCCGCAAGATCATGCGCAAGGTGACACTCTGGGGGGGGGTTGGTGGCACCCGGGGGTGGCATCACGAGGCCACCGGTGGGTGACACCTCGGGGTGTTGTCCCCACCCCCCCCCAGGTGTCCCAGTCCACGTCGTCCCTGGTGGACACCACCATCTCCAGCACCTCCCGGCCCCGCATGAAGAAGAAGCTGAAGATGCTCAACATCGCCAAAAAGTGAGGAGGGGGCACCGTCGGTTTGGGGGGGAGGGGGGGAAGTGGCACCGTCCCGGTGCCACCTGGGTGTCCCGACACGGTGTCCCCCGGGTGTCCCCAAGGCTGCTGCGCATCCGGAAGGAGCAGCCGACGCTGCAGCTGAAGGAGCCGCCGCCGGCGGTGCTGGAGGCCGACCTGACCGAGTTCGACGTGGCCAATTCCCACCTGCCCTCTGAGGTCCTCTACATGCTCAAGAACGTCCGGTGAGCAGTGGGGATGGCCCTGGCAGTGGGATCTGGCCCTGGGATGGGAATCCAGCCCTGGCAGTGGGATCTGGCCCTGGGATGGGAATCCAGCCCTGGCAGTGGGATCCGGCCCTGGGATTGGGGTCTGGCCCTGGGATCAGAATCTGGCCCTGGGATCAGGGTCTGGCCCTGGGATCGGGGTCTGACCCTGGGATCGGGGTCTGTCACTGGCATTGGGATCCAACCCTGGCATTGGGATCCAGCCCTGGCATTGGGATCCAACCCTGGTATCGGGTCCAGCCCTGGGATCGGGGTGTGTCCCTGGGATCAGCGTCCGTCATGGGGGAGTTTGGGATCAGGGGCCTGGGGATCAGGCTCAGGCTCAGTGGGGTCAGGATCCGTCTTTGGGGCTCAGGATCCATCCCTGGGGCTCAGGATCCATCCGAGGGACCAGAGTTTCCCCTGAGGGATCAGGATCCATCCCTGGAGGTCAGGATCTCTCTTGGGGGGCTCAGGATCCATCCCTGGGGCTCAGGATCCATCTGAGGGACCAGAGTTCCACCCGAGGGATCAGGATTTCCCCTGGAGATCAGGATCTATCCTGGGGGGGTCAAATCCATCCCTGGGGCTCAGGATCCATCTGAGGGACCAGAATTCCACCCGAGGGATCAGGATCCATCCCTGGAGGTCAGGATCTATCCTGGGGGGGTCAAATCCATCCCTGGGGCTGAGGATCCATCTGAGGGACCAGAATTCCCCCCGAGGGATCAGGATCCATCCCTGGGGCTCAGGATCCATCCGAGGAATCAGGATCCCTCCCTGGAGGTCAGGATCTATCCTGGGGGGCTCAGGCTCCATCCCTGGGGCTCAGGCTCCATCCGAGGGACCAGAATTCCCCCTGAGGGACCAGCATCCCCCCTGGACACCATTTCCCAGCGGAGTCTGGACCCCGGCGCCACCGACCCCTCTTCTCCTGCATCCCCATCTCCATGGCAACCAGGAGAGGTGGCAGCGGGCTCGGGTGTCACCCGCTGTCCCCCGGCTGTGCCCGCAGGGTGCTGGGGCACTTTGAGAAGCCGCTGTTCCTGGAGCTGTGCAAGCACATGGTGTTCCAGCAGTGCCAGCAGGGCGAGTACGTGTTCCGGCCCGGCCAGCCCGACACCAGCATCTACGTCCTGCAGGACGGCAAACTGGAGCTGCTGCTCACCGAGCCGGTGAGGGCACCTGGGGACACCTGGGGACAGCCAAGGGGACACCTGGGGACAGCCAGGGGATAACCAGGGGGCACCTGGGGATGGCTGGGGACAACCAGGGACAACCAAGGGACACCTGGGGACACCTGGAGACAACCAGGGTATAGCCAGGGGGCACCTGGGGATGGCTGGGGACAGCCAGGAGACAACCAGGGCACAGGCAGGGGACACCTGAGGATGGCTGGAGACACCCAGGAGACAACCAGGGGACAGCTGGGGACAGCCGGGAACAGCCAAGGGGCACCTGGAGATGGCTGGAGACAGCCAGGGGACACCTGGGGACAACCAGGGGACACCTGGGGACAGCCAGGGACAGCCAGGGGACAACCAGGGCACAGGCAGGGGACACCTGGGGACAACCAGGGGAGCCCTGGGGATGGCTGGAGACACCCAGGGGACACCTGGGAACAACCAGGGGACAGCCAGGAACAGCCAGGGGACAACCAGGAACATCCAGGGGACAACCAGGGACAGCCAAGGGGCACCTGGGGATGGCTGGAGACACCCAGGGGACACCTGGGAACAACCAGGGGACAGCCAGGAACATCCAGGGGACAGCCAGGAACAGCCAAGGGGGCACCTGGGGATGGCTGGAGACAGCCAGGGGACACCTGGGGACAACTGAGGACAGCCAGGGGACAGCCAAGAGACACCTGAACACACTTGGGAATATCCAGGGACACCCAGAGGACACCCAGGGACACCCAGGGGACATCTGGGGACACACATGGACACCCAGGGGATACCTGGGCACATCCAGTGACACTCGGAGGACACCCAGGGGACACTCTGGGGACAGGGATGGGACAGGGGCAGCAGGGATGGAAGGAATGAAGGGCTCTGTGCTCGGCAGGACGGGAAGGAGACGGTGATGAAGGAGGTGTTCCCTGGGGACAGTGTCCACAGCCTGCTCAGCATCCTTGATGTCATCACGGTACCGGCACTGTCCCCAAACCCCCCCCATCCAACCGTGACCATCTCCAAACCCAACCATGACTGTCCCCAAACCCAACCATGGCCATCCCCAAACCCAACCATGGCCATCCCCAAACTCAACTGTGTCGGTCCCCAACCCCAACCAACCCAACCTCCACCAAGGTGCCACCCTTGGATGTCACCACCTCCCAACTCCCCACAAACCCCACCCACAGCCATCCCCAAACCCAACCATGACCACCCCCAAACCAACCATGGCCATCCCCAAACTCCTCCAGTCCAACCTTGACCATCCCCAAACCCAACTTTGACCATCCCCAAACTCCTCCAGTCCAACCTTGACCATCCCAAACGCCTCCAGTCCAACCATGACCATCCCCAAACTCATTTGTGGCCATCTCCAACCCCAACCATGACCATCCCCAAACTCCTCCAGTCCAACCATGACCATCCCCAAACTCAACCATGGCCATCCCCAAACCCAACCATGGCCATCCCCAAACTCCTCCAGTCCAACCATGGCCATCCCCAAACTCAACCATGGCCATCCCCAAACTCAACCATGGCCATCCCCAAACCCAACCTTGACCATCCCCAAACTCCTCCAGTCCAACCATGGCCATCCCCAACCCCAACCGGCCCAACCCCCAGTGCCACCCTTGGACTTCCCCACCTCCCAGCTCCCCCAAAACCCCACCCAGGGCCGGGCTGGAGCTCCCAGTCCCGACCAGGCCCCCCCAGCAGCCGTGTCCCGCAGGGCCACCAGCGGCCGTACCGCACGGTGTGCGCCCGCGCCGCCGAGGACTCCACCATCTTGCGCCTGCCGGTCGAGGCCTTCTCCGCCATCTTCGAGAAGTACCCCGAGAGCTTGGTGCGGGTGGTGCAGGTGAGGTGGGCGCTGGGAGGCCCACAGAGGGTCCCTTGAGGTGGCAGGGGGTCACCGGTGGCCTCCTGTCCCCCTTCAGATCATCATGGTGCGACTGCAGCGCGTCACCTTCCTGGCCCTGCACAACTACCTGGGCTTGACCAACGAACTCTTCAGCCACGTGAGTCCTGCGGGGGGGAAGGGGGAGATCGGGGCAAAATTGATGGAAAAAGTCCAGAAAAGATTGTCCTGCTTCTTGAACTCCTCTCCAGGGTTTGACCATCCCCAAACCAACCGTGGCTATCCCCAAACCAAACCATGGCTATCCCCAAACTCAACCATGGCCATCTCCAAACCCAACCATGGTCATCCCAACCCAACCATGGTCATCCACAACCCAACTATGGCCATCTCCAAACCCAACCATGACCATCTCCAAACCCAACCATGACCATCCTGAAACCAGCCATGGTCATCCCAATCCAACCATGGTCATCCCCAACCCAACCATGGCCATCTCCAAACCCAACCTTGACCATCCCCAAACCAACCATGGCCATCCCCAAACCAACCGTGACCATCCCCATCGCTACCATTAAGTAGGGGACAAAACAGTTGGAGAAAAAAAGAAATAATTAATACGTAGGGGAAAAAATAGTTGGAGGAAAAAAATAATTATTAAGTTGGGAATAAAATAATTAAAGTAATTTAAAAAAGAGATAATTATTAGGTAGAGTTTAAGCATCATCCCTCTCCCCTCTCCAACTGCAGGACATGCAGCCCCTGAGGCTCTTCCCCCAGCCCGGCCACCCCGCCCGCACCAGCCCCGTCCGGCACAGCAAGAGGGGCCTGGGCAGCGCCGATGAGGGCCGGGAGCAGGGTAAGGCTGCCCAGGGGGTGCTGGGACCCTCCCCCTGCTTTTGGGGGGGCTCTGCTGCTCCCTCTGGGCTCACGGGGTGGGGGTCTGATCTTGCAGCCGAGCTGCTGAAAAGTGCGGGGTTGGAGACCCCGGTGCCGCCGCCGCCGCCCCTGAGCCGCTGCATCTCCATGCCCGTGGACATTTCTGGTGGGTTTGGGGGGGGGAATGGGGGGTCTTGGGGTGGGGAGCTCAGGGATAGCTGGGGACACTCAGGGGACACCCAAGGGACAGTCAGGGACACCCAGGGACACTCAGGGGATACCCAGTGGCAACCAGGGCAGCCGCCTCTGAGCCGCTGCATCTCCATGCCCATGGATATCTCTGGTGGACTTGGGGGTGGGAATAGGGGGTCTTGGGGTGGGGAGCTCAGGGGATAACTGGGGACACTCAGAGGACACCCAAGGACACTCAGGGGACACCCAAGGGACAGTCAGGGACACCCAGGGCAGCCGCCCCTGAGCTGCTGCATCTCCATGCCCGTGGATATCTCTGGTGGGTTTGGGGGTGGGAATGGGGGGTCTTGGGGTGGGGAGCTCAGGGATAGCTGGGGACACTCAGGGAACACCCAGGGGACAGTCAGGGACACCCAGGGACACTCAGGGGATACCCAGGGGCAACCAGGGCAGCCGCCCCTGAGCTGCTGCATCTCCATGCCCGTGGATATCTCTGGTGGGTTTGGGGGGAGGAATGGGGGATCTTGGGGACAACCGGGGGACACTGGGAAGTGTCTTGTCCCCGTGTTGGACACGGTGACCCTGTCACCCCTCCAGGCATCCAGAAGGGTCCCCGCTCCGACTTCGACATGGCCTACGAGCGGGGCCGCATCTCGGTGTCGCTGCAGGAGGACAGCACGGGGGCCATGGCTGGATTCACACGGGTACGGCGGCAGGAACCCTGAATCCCACCTGAATCCCACCCCAAATCCCACCTGAATCCCACCCAAATCCTACCCCAAACTCCCACTGAATCCCACCCCAAATCTCACCTGAATCCCACCCCAAATCCCACCTGAATCTCACCCCAATCCTACCCCAAACTCCCACTGAATCCCACCCCAAATCCCACCTGAATCCCACCCCAAATCCTATCTCAAACCACCTGGAATCCCACCCCAAAGCCCCACTGAATCCCATCCCGACTCCCACCTGAATCCCACCCCAAACCCCCTCAGAATCTCACCCCAAATCCCACCCCAAACCCCCTCAGAATCCCACCCCAAATCCCACTCAGTCCCTACCCCAAATCTCACCGAATCCCACCTGAGTCCCCCCCAAATCCCCCCAAATCCCCCCAAAACACTCCCTGACCCCGCCGTGTCCCGCAGTCGGTGTCCCACGAGCCCAAGGAGCGCAAGTCAGTGACGCTGGAGGAGCCCCCGCCGGGGTCCCACCAGTCCAACTCCAGCGAGGACGAGGCGGGGCCGGGGCCGTGTCCCTTCGGGCCCTTCCAGGGCCGCCAGACCAACCTCGTCTTTGAGGCCGCCAAGCAGGAGCTGGTCAAGCTCATGAAGGTGGAGGTGAGGCCTTGGGGGGCCCCCAAGGTTCCCGTCCCCTCGCGTGGGTCCCCCGAGGCGTCGCGGGGGTCACGTCATGTTGGGGCTTCCCGTCGCTTCACGCCGGCCCTCCGTGCGTTGGGGTGGTCCTCTTGTGTTGTGGTGGGTCTCTGTTGGCCTCGTGGTGGGTCCCCACTGCCTCGTGGTGGTCCCTGTCCCCGTCATGTTGGTCCCCTGTTGTTTTGGGGTGGGTCTCTGTTGGCCTCGTGGTGGGTCCCTGTCACCTCATGGTGGGTCGCCGTCTCTTTGTGGTGATCTCAGGGTGATCCCCCATCTCTTTGGGACGGTCCCCCATCTCCCTGTGGTGTTCCCCCATCTCCCTGTGGTGTTCCCCATCTCCCCATGGTGTTCCCCCATCTCCCTGTGGTGGTCCCCCATCTCCCTGTGGTGGTCTCCATGGCTTTGTGGTGGTCCCCATTGCCTTGGAGTGGTCCCCTTTCCCCTCGGGCTGGCCTGCCATGGCTTTGTGGTGGGTTCCTGTCTCCTCGTGGGGGTCTCTGTGGCCTCCAAGTGGTCCCTCATCTCTCTGGGATGGTCCCGCTTCACTTTGTGGTGGTCCCCGTTGCCTCAGAGTGGTCTCCAGTCTCCTTGGGGTGGTCCCTTATGACTTTGTAGTGGGTTCCTGTCTCGTCATGGTGGTCTCTGTGACCTCCTGGTCATCCTTGTTCTCCCATGGTGCTCTTGTGACCTCCTGGTCATCCTTGTCCCCTCACAGTGGTCCCCGTGACCTCCTGGTCATCCTTCTCCCCTCATGGTGGTCCCCATTGTTTGTGGTGGCCCCTGTGACCTCCTGGCCATCCTTCTCCCCTCATGGTGGTCCTTGTCACCTCCTGGTCATCCTTGTCCCCTCATGGTGGTCCCCATCCCCTCCTGATGGCCCCCAGCACCCCACACGACACCGTTCCTCCCTCCAGGACCCCTCTCTCCTCAACAACCGTGTCCTGCTCCACCACGCCAAAGCCGGGACCGTCATTGCCCGCCAAGGTGACCAGGTGGGTTTTGGGGGGGTTTCTGTGGCCCCTTGACTCCCCCTCCCCATATTTCCATGGGATGCCACTCCCCTACTCCTCCCCCGTGGCTGTTGGGGGGCGGGAACGACCCCAGAACCTCTGGAGAGTTCAAAACCCCCCGTGAGAAGAACCACAACCACCCACACGTGGGGCTGGGGGGACCCTTGTACCTGGGGGTCCCTGGGTGGTTCCCGGGGTCCCAGGTGGCTTCCAGGGTTTCCAGATGGCTCCGTGGGGTCCCGGGTGGCTCCCAGGGATCCCGGGTGGCTCCCGGGTGGCTCTGTGGGGTCCCAGGTGGCTCCCAGGGATCCCGGGTGACTCCCATGGTCCTGGATGGCTCCCAGGGATCCCGGGTGACTCTCAGTGATCCCAGGTGACTCCCAGGGGTTCCAAGTGACTCCCAGGGATCCCGGGTGACTCTCAGTGAACCCGTGTGAGTCCCAGTGATCCCGGGTGACTCCCAGTAATCCCAAGTGACTCCCAGTAATCCTGGGTGACTCTCAGTGATCCCAAGTGACTCCCAGGGGTTCCAAGTGACTCCCAGGGATCCCGGGTGACTCTCAGTGAACCCGTGTGAGTCCCAGTGATCCCGAGTGACTCCCAGTAATCCCAGGTGACTCCCGGGTGGCTCTGTGGGATCCCGGGTGACCCCCAGTGATCCTGGGTAGCCCCGACACACCCCGGCCGTGCTGCGGTGGTGACGGGGCATGCTCTGGGCAGGACGTGAGCCTGCACTTCGTGCTCTGGGGGTGCCTGCACGTGTACCAGCGCATGATCGACAAGGCAGAGGACGTGTGCCTGTTCCTGACGCAGCCCGGCGAGCTGGTGGGGCAGCTGGCCGTGCTCACCGGGGAGCCCCTCATCTTCACCATCAAGGCCAACCGCGACTGCACCTTCCTCAAGATCTCCAAGTCCGACTTCTACGAGTGAGAAAGGGACCATGGGCAAGGGGGACAATGCCCAAGGGGGACAGTGGGGGCCTGGGGGGTGGCACCGGTGGGGTGGTTGTCCGGCTCTGCCTGGTGTTGGTGTGGCCTTGCCTCAAGTGCTGGGGGTAGTTTGGGGGGTGACAACAAGGAGTGGAGGAGTCCCCGGAGCTCCAGGTGGCTCTGAGGGTCCTGGGTGGCTCCTGAGTGACCCTGAGGGGTCCCGGGTGGTTCCAAGGGTCCCAAGTGAATCCAAGGGGTCCCAGGTGGCTCCAAGTGGTCCTGGGTGGCTCTGAGAAGTCCTGGGTGGCTCCGAGGGGCTGCTGTGGTGGCACCTTCAGGGCCAGTGTGGTGGCACCTTCAGGGCTGCTGTGGTGGCACTTTGTCAGCTACTGTGGTGGCACCTTCAGGGCTACCGTGGTGGCACTTTGGGGGCCACTGTGGTGGCATCTTTGGGGTTACTGTGGTGGCACCTTCAGGGTTGCTGTGGTGGCACCTTCAGGGCTGCTGTGGTGGCACTTGGGGGCCACTGTGGTGGCATCTTTGGGGCCACTGTGGTGGCATATTCAGGGCTGCTGTGGTGGCATCTTTGGGGCCGCTGTGGTGGCACCTTCGGGACCACCTCAGCGTCATTTCTGAGGCCACCTCAGTGTCATTTCTGGGTCCACCTCAGTGGTGCCTTTGGGGCCACCTCAGTGTCATTTCCGGGGCCACCCCCCCTGTCCCCCCTTGCGCTGTCACCCCCAGGATCATGCGGGAGCAGCCCAGCGTGGTGCTGAGCGTGGCACACACCGTGGCCGCCCGCATGTCGCCCTTTGTGCGCCAGATGGACTTCGCCATCGACTGGATGGCCGTGGAGGCCGGGCGGGCGCTCTACAGGTGGGTTTTTGGTTGCACCATTTGTTGTTTATTCAGATTTCATTAATAAAAGGCTGTTTCTTTTCCACACTTCCACCTGAAGTCTCTTAATTTTTAAGTCGTGATCCTGTTAAACTCAGACGTTTAACTGGCGCCCAAATCGTTGGGGCTTGACTGGAGGAAAGATGGAAAAGGAATAAACCCTCTTGTTCAATCACCTGGATTGGTCAGGGGAGTCACATGTTGCTTTGAGGTGCATCTATAAAGTGTTGTCTTATTGGAATAAAGAGGATTTGGCTCTGAACCCCCAACCAACCAGCCGGGTCCGTATAATTTATTTACATATTAATACGCCGTAAATGGCGCCCAACATGAGGCACCATTTGTGGCTTATTAATATAATAAGTAAATAAATCATATGAACCCCCAAACTAGCTGGGTCTGTATGATTTATTTACTTATTAGATTAATAAGCCACATATACACATGGTTGCATTGCTACCACAACCCAGCTTCCTGTTTTTTTGGGAGGATTTTACTGATAACGGCACCTATTTTGGGGGAAAATAAAAAAAGAAAATTCCGACATTTTTCAAACTTCTCACACCCCCACAGGCAGGGGGACAAGTCCGACTGCACCTACATCGTCCTCAACGGGCGGCTGCGCTCCGTCATCCAGAAGGGCAGTGGCAAGAAGGAGCTGGTGGGGGAGTACGGCCGCGGGGACCTCGTGGGCGTGGTGAGCTCTGGGCTGGGGACACGACGTGGGGACAACCTCGGGCCTCCACTTGACACTTTGAGATTCAGAGCTGTGGTGGTTTGGAGCTGTGTGGTAGTTTTAGTCTAGGCCTTCCTCGGTGACCAGTTTGTAACCGAGGAAGTGGCCACGTTCCCGGTATTCCCTACGATTTTTACGTAAACCAGGGTATAAAGAAGAAGGGAGGAGAGGCCTTTGCTCTCCTCCCTTCCGGTGCTTCTGAAGGCGCAGGTTCCCTGTTGTCGGTTCTCATTGTGTGGGGGAGTGAGGCCTAGTGAGGCCTAGTGCGGCTAGTGAGGCCTAGTGCAGCCTAACGAGGCCTAGTGTGGCCTAGCGAGGCCTAGCGAGGCCTAACGCGGCCTAGTGAGGCCTAGTGTGGCCTAGCGAGGCCTAGCGAGGCCTAGCGCGGCCTAGTGCGGTCTAGTGAGGCCTAGTGCGGTCTAGTGAGGCCTAGTAAGGCCTTGTGAGGCCTTGTAGATCCTGGGAGGCGAAGGGTGCCAGCGGTCGTTCAGCACGATTTCTGCTGTCCCAAGGAGAGTAGTAAGATATTCTTTTGCTAATTCTTTATTTTGCTAGTTTCCGAGTTGTCCATTGTGCATATCTGTTTTGGGTTTTTGTCCCTTTTTGCCCCTTTTTCCCTTTTCCCTTCCCCCTTTCTGGGAGCTGTTTGGGGTTTCTGTGGTTATGTGTACATAGTGTTTTAATTGTATATATCCGTAATATATGTAATATATATGTACATATATTGATATAGCTTTTGCTATTCTGGCTTTTTTTTCCTTTGGAGGGTTTTCTCGCTGTGGTCTGTTGGGGTTTGGCTCCCTGCCAAGTGCCCAACACCACAACAAAAACTCCCTCCAAACCAAGGGGAAAGGAATTGAAAGGGAAAAGCTGCCAAAAACCAAAATGACACACCCAAACCAGTATATATATATATATATATATATATATATTTACATATATTTCATTTATATACAGTGACAATATAAAAGAGAATACAATATAAAAATACAATATAAAAATACAATATAAAATACAATCTAAAATGCAATATAAAAAGAGAACCCCAAATGCCCCCAAAAAGAAAAGAAAGAAAGAAAATAAAAAAAACCAAAACAGATATACACAGTCATTAAAGAACTAGCAAATGAAATCTCAATACTTTCCTTGAGGAAAGCAAAAAAAACCACCCAGCCCACGATCACTGCAGGTGATATAATAGAAATAACACTCGTAGCAGAAATAAATATAAATATTTATAAATGTAGATGGAAATAGAAATATTTTATATTTTAATAGGGTTTTAATGAGTATAAAGATTTAACAAGAATGGCTGGTTTGGATGGAATGTACCAAAAAAACCCCATAAAAGCAGATAAATATTTTAGTCAAAACTGTTCAGAAAACCCAGTTTATCAAGAGGTTCTGGTTTGTAGAGAATGTACCAGTTGGTGGCTCATTGGCCTTTCCTCATGGGTTTTGGGATTATTGTTTAATAGAAATGAAATAAATAGTAAATATAAATTACGTTCCTAACGTAAATAAATATAAATATTTATAGATGTAAATAGAAATAGAAGTGTTTTATGTTTTAATAGGATTTTAATGGGTATAAAGATTTAGTGAGAACATCTGATTTGGGTGGAATATACCAAAAAAACCCCATGAAAGCAGATAAATATTTTAATCAAAATGATTCAGAAAACCCAGAAACTTTGATTTACGAGGAACAAACACCCCTTCATCCCTGGCCTCCTCTTCCTCATCATCTCTGCCCTCCTTGGAAGGGCTTCAAGGCCCCAGGGGGTGTTTTTTCCACCTTGTTAAAAGGGGAATCCTCGGCGAGGAACGTTCGGGAATCTCGCGCTCGGTGAGCGGGAAGAGCTCCCCATGTTTTATGGACCGTTCGAGATGGGGTTTTCTCGGCTGTGGAGTCGGAGGGGTCATTCCTGGGGTCATTCTCCGGGGGGTTCCGTGTCTTCTCCTGCAGGTGGAGGCCCTGACCAGGCAGCCCCGGGCCACCACGGTGCACGCGGTGAGGGACACGGAGCTGGCCAAGCTCCCCGAGGGCACCCTGAACAACATCAAGCGCAGATACCCCCAGGTACCCCCCCCCCCCCCCCACCCCCCCCCAGAACGCCCCCCGGGCCCCCCGGTAACCCCCGGCTCCCCCCCCAGACCCCCCCGGGTCCCCCCCCAGACCCCCAGGTATCCCCGGGTACCCCCAAGACCCTTCAGGTACCCCCCAGACCCCCCAGGTACCCCAGGTACACTCCTGACCTCCCAGGTACCCCCAGGTACCCCCAGGTACCCCCCTAGACCCCCCAGATACCCCCAGGTACCCCCCAGACCCTCCAGGTACCTCCCAGACCCCCCAGGCCCCCCAGGTACCTCCAGGTACCCCCCAGACCCTCCAGGTACTTGAGGTCCCCAAGGATTTGGGGTGGTGGCATCTGAAGTCACCAAGGATGGGGTGGTGACACCTGAGGTCCCCAAGGATGGGGTGGTGGCACCTGAGGTTCCAAGGATTTGGAGTGGTGGCACCTGGAGTTGCCAAGGATGGGGTGGTGGCACCTGAGATGCCCAAGGATTTGGGGTGGTGGCACTTGAGGTGCCCAAGGGTGGGGCAGTTGCACCTGAGGTTCTAAGGATTTGGGATGGTGGCACCTGAAGTCCCCAAGGCTTTGGGGTGGTGGCACCTGAGGTCCCCAAGGACAGGGAGGCTGGTGGTGGCACCCAAAAAGTCACGTGGGACACTAGTCCAGGGTGTCAGTGAGCCCCTCCCAGGTCTGACGACCCTCCCTGTCCCC
>NW_020885509.1:0-13079 GCF_003945725.1 Corapipo altera
CTGCTGTGGGAGCCCAAAGAGGGGAGCAGGGCTGTGGGAGGGGGCTGTGGAGGCCCAAAGAGGTTGTAGGGCTGTGAGAGGGGCTTTAGGGGCCAAAAGGGGGTACAGGGCAATAGGGGAGGCTGTGGCTTAAGGGGGTGTCAGGTCATGAGAGGGGCTAAGAGGACACAAAGGGGACAGCACTGTCTCCTAGGGGAGGCTGTGGGTGCCCAAAGAGGGTTCACAGGGTTCTAAGGGGTCACTGGCCAGAGTTGGCACAGTGAGGGAATCGGAGCAGGCCTTGCCCAGCCTGGGGCTCCCTCCCCACCCCTGCACCCACCAGCTGAACCAACACCCCCTGAGTGCATGAGGACACAGAAAATGGGATCTGAAGCCATGTCCTCCAGCAGCTCCATGCCCCCACCCCAGCTCCCACCACTGGACACCCTCCTCGCTGGCTACAGCTGCTCTGGTAAGTCCTGGCACTCACCTCTGATCCTTGCAGGAGCTCCTGCCCCATCTGCTCCTGGGCTGGGTGGGCTCAGCAGAGCCTTGGATCTACTTTGGAAGCCCCTCAAACAGCTGTGGGGGATGGGGGAACACAACAATGCCCCAAAACCACACAGCCTGAACTTGTGCTGTGCCTGCACCAGTGCTGAGAGTGGCTGCGTGTCCTGGGGACACGGGGGGTGTGACATGCCAAGGTGCCCCTGCACAGCTCCAGACTGGCAGCTGATGTGACCCCAGGATGCCGCATAGATCTGCTGGATGCCTTGGCCCCAGTGCCAGGGCTGCCCCCTCGGCACTGAGCTGGGAATTGTGCTCCCCAGGGGCTCTGTCCATGTGCTTCCCATTCCTGGTGCAAACCTGCTGGTGGATTTCAATCCCAGCAGGGCTCTCTCTGGGCAGACAGAGGCTCTGGCTGTCGCTCCAGCCTGAACCTGGTGCTGTTTGCAGGGAGCAGTCCAGGTGTCTGGATCCTTTTCCAGCAGCTCCCAGCTGCTCACTGGGGGGTGCTAGATTCCTGCCTGCCACAAATCCCTGAGCTGTGCTGGAAACCTGCCCTTCCCACTGCTGGCTCTACCTCCCAACAAACAAACCACATACTGGTGTGGATACAGGAGCAGTTCCCAGCTGTGTGACAGCTCCAGTCCGTGCAGGGTTGGTTCCTGGGAGGGCTGGGAGTGTTATAGCATGATGGGGGAGGCATGTTTGGTTCTACTGGGAGATTTTTAGGGATTAAGAGGGGAAGGCAGGGAGCAGTGCTGCCAGGTTGGTGGCTGTGTCCCTCCTGGCCTGAACCAGCCCTGGGCTCAGCACCCTGGCTGGTGGCTCCCTGGGGGTTCTGCAAGGTCGTGTCTGGGGGCTGAGTCAGGGCTGGGGATGTGTATCAAGGGTTAATTATGCTGATACATTTGGTCTGTGTTTGCCCCCGCCACCTGTGAAAGTTTTGCTCCTTCCCTGCCAAGTTATGGGAAAACAAGCACTGATAAACAGGAAAGTTGTCCTTGAAGAGAGCTTCTTGTATAAACTGTTTTAATTGGTGTTCTGTGATTGGCTAATCGTCCTCCCAGGTCACTTGAAGGAGAGATTGAGGAGGAGGAGGATGAAGTAGTGCCCCCAGACTCAATTAAGAAAGACCTCCAAAGCATACTGCACATGTTAGGGGATTTCTGAAGTTCTCACGCATGCGCAGAAGAGATGCACTGACATAACTGGGAGGTGGGACTGAGGGCCTCTGGTTGGGCGGTGCTGGCCTCTCCTGGGAGGTTGTGGTCACTCAGTTAATTGTATAAAAGCAGACAGTGCTTTCTTGGAGGGAGCTAGCTTTACCTCAAGGACAACATTGCCTTTGGCGGGGACGCCTGCCAGTTTGGGAACTTACTGACTCTCTAAGGATGCAGCTTCTGCTATGGGTAATTATAGGCATGCTAGGTTGGTAAGACAACTTTATGGGCAACAGCTGGGTAACTGGAGAGGTCATGCTGGGGGCTTATTTCTCTCCTCCTTCCTCCCTTTTGGGTTTGTTCGTTTTGTTGGACGCCTCTTGGTAATAAATATTGGTTTTTGTTAAGCTTTTAACGGTGTCATGGTTTCAAGATTCGATATATTTCGAACCCTCCCTAATACAGGCTGCTTCCATGTGTGGGCCCTTTTGGGGTCATGCCGGCGCTCTGGGTAGGTGTGTTGCCCTTCAGGGACCCAAACAGCCGTACCCCACTCCTCTCACCAAGTGTGGGAGGTGCTGATTGTTTCCTGTAGCTCTGTCCCTTCCTGCCACATCCCTTCCCTGGCTTTGCTCCTGGTGTCATCACTGAGTGTTTGGCTCATCCTCATGAGTGCAGACTGTGTCCCTGTAGCCACCCCGGGCTCCCTGGGGGGGCCCTGGAGCCTGGAGCAGGCTGAGGAGCTGCCCTGCCCCGGCCTGGGAGAGGGGTCCGTGCTGCCTCTGTGGCCTTTAAGCTTTGCCTCAAACATCGACTCCCAACTCTGTGCTGAGTTGGGCAAGTTCGAAACAGCCCCAGAACCAGAGACATTTAATCACCAGGTTAATTTGAAAAATAGTTTTCCTTTGAAAAGTTGAAAGCAAAGAAAAAACAGAACACCGGAGATTTCCAACAGGAGGATGATCCGAGGCATCCAAGTGCCCTGCAGGGGAGATGCTACAACCCGGCCGGTTTCCTGAGCGCCCACCAGCAGCAGCAACCCAGGTGGGCGAGGAAGAAGATGCCGGTGATGACAGTGAGCTGATGCCCACGGCCCTCATGATGAAGATGGACTCAGGGCCGCGCCGGTGCTGAGCTGGGAAGGTGATGCTGAGCCAGAATCCTGCCATCATCTCGCCGTCCCTCCAGCAGAAGTTGGTGCCCCTGTCGCTCCTGTGCACCCGCAGGATGTGCGGGTGGTTCCCGTGGTCGATGAAGACCCTCATGCCCTTCCCAACACCCACGAGGTACTGGGAGCGGTAGAGCCAGACCGAGTCCTTGTTCCAGCCCACGGTGTGCTCTGGGTGAGCCCCCGGGCACGTGATCACCAGGTCAGTTTGGGATGGGGACACGGGCATCTCCCCAAACTTGTAGATGATGTTGGAGATGGACTGGACTCCCTACTCGGGCACCTCCTTGGGTGGGCACAGTGCCAAGCAGCTCTGGACAGCCACCTCGGGGCTGCGGAGGCGCAGGAGGCGCGGGAAGTGCCCTTCCTTGGAGCTGCACAGGTAGTGCCCAGAATCCCTCACCTGGGCCCGGAACATGATGAGTCTGAACATGCGGATGCTGAAGCGCTTCAGCAGGTCGCTGCCTGTGAGGACGTGGCTGGAGTACAGCACCACGGTGCTGTTGAAGTCCGTCAGCACCGTGGTCTCGCAGCCGTGTAGGTTCTTCTGGAAGTACCAAACGACTGAAGAGACCTCCTCGGGCTTGCACCTGCAGGGCAGCTTGAAGGTCATGTCTGCCAAGTAGGCAACATTCTCAAATGTCAGGAAGGCGGGACACATCCCCTTTCTTCTTGATGGCAAAGGCCTGGAGGACACTGACCAGGCAGAGGAGGATGGTGGCTCCCAGCAGGCTCGGCCCCAGCAGAACTCACCCAGCCCAGCCAGGGATGTGCTGGGAGTGACCCCCTGCCCTGGGACAGCCTGGCCTCTGTGACACCCGCTCTGGAACCTTCCTGCCTTCAGCAGCTCTGGAGAATTGTCACCTGTGTCCCTGAACACGATGGGGCTGTGATGGGAACAATGGAACTGCCGCCATCTTATGGAATCACAGGGTCACAGAATGGCTTGGGTTGGACGGGACCCTAAAGATGATCTCATCCCAAGCCCCCAGAGTAGAGGATGACCATCCCCTCCCTCACCCCCCTGGCCACCCCTCTTTTGATGCACCCCAAGGATGCACTTGGCCTTCAGCGCTGCCAGCGCTCACTGTTGGCTCATGTCCAGCATTTCCTCCACCAAAACCCCCAAAGTCCTCCTCTGCAGGGCTGCTCTCAGCCCTTCTCCCAGTCTGTGCTGATGCCTGGGATTGCCCCAACCCAAGTGCAGCCCCCTCCACTTGGCCATCAAGTTCTTGTGGTCCCACTTCTCAAGCTTTTCCAGGTCACCCTGGATGTCCCTATCCTTCTGTCGTGTCACCTGCCAGCGTGCTGAGGGTGGGCTCTACCCTCTAGTTCCTTTAAAGGAAACCTGGGGCCGAGCTGATGAGGAACCTGGTCTGACTGTGAGAGTGGGGTGTGCGGAGCCAAACAGGGCCCCCTCAGGTCACTGGAGCCACCATGGCAAAGGGGCTTCAGTCCCAGCAGTGTCAGCCTGGGGGGTGGGAGTGGGACTGTCAGAGCAGCTCTATGATGGGAGACACAGAAGTTTCCTGACCTTCCAGTCCTGGGCTATGTCACGTGCTGGAGACAGTGCTCAATGTGCGATGATTCCTGCAAGGCACTTCAATAACCCAAGACTGCCTTGTGCATCTCCCGGGCAACCCCTTAACCCACAGCCTCCCCTACGGCCCTGCACGCCACCCGTGGGCCCCCAAAGGCCCTCTCGGAGGGCTCTGCACTCCTTTACGCCTTCAAAGCCCCTCTCACTGAGCTCTGCCCCCTCTCCGTGCCCTCACGGCCCCTCATACACATATTTTAGGCGCTTACAGGCTCTCACTCTCCCCTACCGCACCCCTCCTCAGCCCCCGCCCTCTCAGATACTGCGACTCCCCTGTTCCCGCCAATTTTAAATGGGCCGCGAAGCCCCGCCCCGCGCACTGATTGGCTCCGTTTCACCTCACGACTCCCCATTGGCCGTGCCCCTCCCGCGCCGCGCGGTGCCTCATGGGAGCTGCAGTCCCGCGGCCGCGCGAGGCACCATGGGAGCTGTAGTCTCACCACCCTCTGCGCCCCCTGCCGGTGGCTCCCGGCACAGTGGTGAGCCAGAGCCCCGGGGGTCTGGGAGGGTCCTGGAGGGTACAGGGACCCCAGGGCTGGGGCTGTGACCCTTCTGCTCGGGGCTGCGACCGACAGCCCGACCCTGCCACCACCTCTACTCCTGCAGCTGGGATCAGTGCCAGGGCACAGCACCTGGACCTGCCAGGGTTTGGGGGACACACACACAACTGGGGACACACACACACGTGGGGGACAAGGACACACACACACACCTGGGGGACAAGGACACACACACACACCTGGGGACACACACATACACCCTTGGAGACACACATACACCCAGAGGACACACACACACAGTCCTGGGACATTCACACACCTGGGGACACACACACACCTGGGGGACATGGACACACACACACCTGGGGGGGACACACACACCTGGCGACACACATACACCCTTGGAGACACACATACACCTAGGGGACACACACACAGAGGCTGGGACACACACACACTTAGGGGACATGGACACACACCTGGGGACACACCCATACCTGGGAGCACACACGCACCTGGGGACACACCCCCCCCACTCACCCACCCCTGGGGAACACCCCCACACATCGGGGGGATACTCGCCCCCACCCCCATGTCCCCAGGGCTCCCATCCTCTGACCCCACCGCTCTGGACACAGCCGCTGACCCCGAGCACCTGCTGTCACCTCTAATTGGGTCACATCCTGCCCATGCCAAGGCAGTGGGGATGGGCATGTGTGCCCGAGCGTCCTGGTGCCTCTGTGTGGTGTGACCGTGTCCCCCCCTCACAGTGGCAATGCTGTGCCCCTTCATGAGGCCACCCTGCCTCTGGGGACAGGGACATGGCGGTGGTGGCACCCCCAGTGTCCTCAGTGGAGGTGGCAGAGGGGCCACAAGCACTTGGAGCCAGGGAGCCCCTCCTGTCTGGGCTTGGATGAGCCAAGTGGGGTCTGGGGAGGAGGGTGGCAGAAGGACCCCGTCCCCGTTGTGGGGGACACCGGGGACACAGACAGCAGACAGAGAGAGGTCACAGCTCTGCTTTACCATGTTGTCGCCCCGGGGGTGGGGGCAGGCCAACAGCTCCCCCCATCCCCCAGTGCAGCCCCCCAACCCGGGGCCGAGTGGGCACTGCACGTCTGTACATCAGGACCACTCTGCCAGACCCCCGGCACTGCCCCAGGGAGGGGGAGAACAGTGGAGACAGGGCACTGGGGGACAAGGGGAGGCTCAGCCAGGGGGGGTTGCAGTAAGGCAGCGTGGGGGGTCCCCCAGCCTTTTTGCCACCCGCCCAAACCCTCTGTAGCCCCAAGCCCTCAAATGGCAGCCATGGAGTGACTTAATGGGAAAAGGGGGGTTTGGGGCACCGTGGGAAGCTGAGAGCACCAGGTGGGGGGCGATCCATAGGCTGGACCATGGCAGGGGGATGCTGTGGGGCTGGGCAGGAGTGAGGGAAGGCTGTGGGAGCTGTGGGGCAGCAGGGAACTGAACCATGGCCCAGGGACGCTGTGGGGATGGGGATTCGGAGGGTGCCATGGGGCTGAACCACGGCACAGGGATGTTGTGGTGCTGGGGGTTCGGGGGGTGCTGGGGGCAATGCCATGGGGCTGGGGGGTCAGAGGGGTGCTGGGGGCGATGCTGTGGGTCCAGGCTCAGTCTGAGAGGATGATGAAGCTGGAGAAGGTGCTGTACTTGTTGTTGTTGCTGCTGTGGGCCCCCGTCCAGCCTGATGAACACCTCGTCCCCTGCGTCAAGGTGCAGGATGACGCTGTTACTTGCGTAGTCGTAGTTCTGGTCGGCGTCCTGCGCGATGGTGCTGGCCAGAACCTGCCCAGGGGACACCACGGGACAGACTCAGGGTACGCCCCAGCCCGTGGGGCCCACGGGACACCCCTGTTCCCAGCTCACCTGCAGTCGGAGGGTTGCACCCTCCTGGATCCCCACTCATGGGTGAACAGGTCCCGCATGGGTGAGGCTGCTCCGGGCATCCCCCAGAGCCTCTCCCTGACCCGGCGGGCACAGATAAGGGACCACGGCTCTGAGTTTGGCTGGGGGACCGTGGCACAGACATGGTGCTGTGGCACTTGGAATTGGATGCAGGACCACAGCTCTGGGTTCTGATGTGGGACCACAGCTCTGACATGGGACCCTAGTCTGTGTTGGGATGCAGGACCAGACATGGGACCATTCCTCCAGGCTCAGACATGGGACCATGGTACACAGACAGGACCCTAACTCAGGATTTGGATGCAGGACCCCAGCTCAGAGACAGGGCCCCAGATCCAGAGTCAGATGTGGGACCACATCTGGGACACAGGACTCCAGCTCCCAATTCAGATGTGGGATCACAGCTCCAAAATGGAACCCAGATCCAGGTTTGGATGAAGGATCACAGCTCAGACACAGGACTCCAGCTTCGGATTTGGATGTAGGACCATGGCTCAGACACGGGGTCCCATCTCTGGATTAGGATACAGGACTGTGCCTGGGATGCAGGATCCCATCTCCCAGCCCAGCCCCAAACCAACCCACTGAATCCCACACATTCCTCAGTGCTTCCCACGAGCTGAACAAGGACCACAAGCGTGTGGCAAGGGCTGAGCTCAAATCCCCCCCAGATCCCCCCCTCACATGGACCCCAACCCGCAGGATGCTCCCCCCACAGAGCTCTCCTGGGAGCCGGGATGTGCTGGGAGGTGTTGGCAGAGCCAGAGGAGCCGTCACCACCTGGAGAAGCAGCTCCATGGTTGGACCTGCTGCTGCTGCAGAATTCTTTCGGTAATCAAAGCTCTGCCAGCACCTTGCGGGGAGATCGCGGTGCTGGGTGACCGTGACAAGGTGGCTGTTGAAATGCAGAAGCGCTGCACTGGGAGAAGGTGCCGCTAATTACAGCCGACCAGAATCGGCTCTTAATTGGCTTGTGCTGGGCAGGCACCGGGGTCTGGGAGCAGTGGGAACGGGAGGGCTGTGCCCACAGAGTCCTGTCCTTTGCCTCCAGGACAGGGGTCCCGGGGTCTGCTGCTCCTCGGGGATGCAGATGCACCCAAGCCCACGGGCAGTGATGGTGTGGTCAGATGCTGTTAACTGACATCAGCAGAACCTACTGATGGTCCAGCTGGGGATCCCGTAGGACTTGCTCTCACCCCGCCCAGCCTTGTGCCACCACCAGAACTGTCACTCTGTTCAAAGCCACCCCGTGTCTTCCCCGCCACCACGAGTGAAATCTCTGTCGGTCCCAGGGAAATCTCTGTCGGTCACAGCACCACAATCTGCAGGGGACGCTGCCTCTGCCAAGGAAAAGGAGAGGGGGAAGAAGCAGGAGAAACAGGAAAAAACAGGTTTGGTGCCAGGTTCTTGCCATGGTCCCCCCCCATGGCAGCCGGAGCCGCCCGGTGCCATCCGTCTTCCCTCGTCAAGGAGCCACCTCCTCACTGTTTGCCTGCCAGCCCTTCCCTAACCAGGGGAGATAAATGGCAGCGCTGGGCCCAGGCTCCCGGCACCGCCCTGGCAACAGGAGGGGGGGCTTCCACCCACCTCCGATGACCTCATCCCCCTTGTCCTGCTCTGCACCTCAGTTTCCCCGTGGCACAGCCATGGGGTGGGAGCCCCGGGGGTGACACAGCCCCAGCCCCGACTGTGCTGTGCCCGCTGCCTCTGACCCCAGTGATGGTGCTGGGGGTGTCCCTGGCCCTGGGGACACTCTGGGGTGGTCCCCAAGGGAGTGGGCTGCACCCAAGGGCTTTCTGAGTGTGACAAGGGGCAGTGGGGTGCTCCCATGTCTAGGCCGAGCCACTCACGGTGACACTTGGGGCCTCGGGCATGTCATGTGTCCCACGTGCCATGGCCACCATGGCCCAGGACCCCGAAGGTGTGGCAGCAGGTGCCCCCCAGACTCCCAAGTGCAGTAGGAGGTGCCCCTCAGGATCCCTGGGCACAGCCCTGGGAGCCCTCCAGGACCCCCAGATATTGTGGTGGGTGCCCTCCCAGCACCCCTGGGCACAGCAGTGGGTGCCCCCCCTCAGACCCTCTGGGCACAGCAGTGGGTGCCCCCCCTCAGACCCCCTTAGCCCAGCACTGGGTGCCCCCCCTCAGACCCCCTGGGCACAGCAGTGGGTGCCCCCCCAGACCCTCTGGGCACAGCAGCGGGTGCCCCTCAGGGCCCTTGGGTGCAGCAGAAGGTGCCCCCTGGCCCCCTAGGTAGGGCAATGCGTGTCCCCAGGACCACCTGGCAGGCCCCTGTGTGCCCTTGGGGACTGTCCCCACTGGGGTCTCCTGGGGCTGTGACCCTCCCTGAGCCATGGATGGCCCTCACCCCACCATGGGGACCCCACAGCCACCTGGTGCCATCCCCCTGTCCATCCATCTGTCTGTCCATCCATCTCCCCCCTCCTGCTGCCCCTCACCTCAGCTACGGGCTAATACAAATAATAAATAATGCTAATTAACCACCACCAGTAGCTCCCCTGGCTTTCATTAACTCCAACCCTGACACAATGGTGATGGGCTGCCCCCAAACCAGCAGCACGAGAGGAAATTTAGGGGGCCCCCCACATTCTGACTCCCTCCAAAGGTGCCAGATCAACGCTTATCCACCAGGCTCCCCCAGCTTGCCCCGGGCTCCTCGGGGGGCTGAGCCCCAGTGGGCTCATGACATGGGGACACGCTGCTGCACCCGCTCCGTGGCCTGCCATCTCCATCAGCCTCGGCGGGGACAGCGGGACGCGATGGCAAGTGACAGGCGCCGCCAGCGCCGGGGGTGAGCGAAGGACGCAGGGAAGGTGGGGGGGACACGGACACACGGGTGGAGAGCAGCCTGGGGGCCACTCCCAGTGCCGCCCACTGTGGCCTCTGGTGACAACACCGAGGTGGCATCAACCCTAATGGCACCTATGAGGCCCATGGGGTCATCGTCCCCCCTTACCCCCAAAAAACAACACTGGGGGTGCATCCCCTGCCACACCTGTGTAATGTCCCCAAACTCCAGGGGACACACGGGGGACAGACACCCCCCCCAAAAGAGGGGGGACCAAGGGGACGCTCGGCAGCCATCAATGGCCCCCGCGTGTCCCCGGGCTCCCGCAGAGGCTTTAATCAGCAAGCACAAATCAATTAGCTGCCTTTAAGGAGGCAATTATTCCTGGGGGCATAACAAGACGAGGGGGTGGTGGCAGTATTTTGGGGTGGGGGTACTGCTGGCATTGTGTCCCTCCCTCAAAGCTGTCACCATCATGTCACCAGCTGCTTTCCTGGTTATTTTCTCCATCGTTATCATTTCCCCCCCCCCCCATCGCCCCACTTCTTGTTATCTTTCTTTTTAACAAGCGCCTAAAAATACGCCGCAGCGAGGTCACGGGCTCTGTGAGTCACCGCTGGTGTGGGGACGGGGTGACCCGGGTGGGCAGGGGGGGTGGGACAGACACACCCCGCTTGCATCAGGGCACTCGTTTCACCTGGAGGGTCAGAGGACATCCCTGGTCTTGGCCACTGCATCCTAACGGTGGGGACACAGCCTCAGGTCACCTCACTGCTGCAGGACATTGTGTGGCACGGCCACCACCCCAGGCCACCTCATCACCCTGGGCAACCCTGTCCCCATGGCATGACCACCACCCCAGGCCACCATGTCCCCAGCCCTGCTGCAGAGCTTCAGCACTACCTCAGAATGGCAGCGCTCTGTGGGTGGAGACAACACCCCAGGCAACACCGGCTGGGGACCCTGAGGTGCTCGCTGTCCCCAACCCTTGCACAGGGAGGGGGTGCAGTGCAACCCCCCGAACCGGCTCCATCCACCTGGGGACAACAGAGCAGCAAAGCTCCAAAGGGCCACGTCTGGGAGCGCAGGAGCAGGGAAAGGGACAAAGCTGGGAGGTGGCAGTGTAGACTCCAGTGACTGTGGTGGCAGCAGTGGCCGCGGTGGCAGCAGTGTCGCCAGTGGTCGTGCTGGCAGCGGTGGCTGTAGTGGCTGTGGTTGTGGCTGCAATGGTGGCAGCACCTGTTGCGGCGGTGGCAGCAGTGGCTGTGGTGGTTGTGGGAGCAGCAGTGGCAGTGGGGGCTGCAGGGACAGAGGCTGCAGTAGTTGTGGGGACAGTGGTGGCTGCAGCAGTGACTGTGGTGACAGTGGCTGCAGCAGTGGCTGTGGTGGTTGTGGGAGCAGCAGTGACAGCGGTGGCTGCAGCAGTGGCTGTGGTGACAGTGGCTGTGGTCACAGGGGCTGCAGCAGTGGCTGTGGCGGCTGCAGCAGTGGCTGTGGTGACAGTGGCTGTGGTGACAGGGGCTGCAGTAGTGGCTGCGGCGGCCCCGCTCACCGCTCGCTGCTCCTCTGCAAAGGTTAAGCAAACAGCAGCTCCCGCACAATCGATGCCCGGCTGTTTGCCTTGGCAGAGTGGAGCGTGGGCGGGCAGCGCTGCCAAGGGGACACCGACAGCAGAGGGGGAACAGTCGGTGCTCCAGGGGCGCAGTTTTGGCCAGGGGGTGACTATACCTGCTGCTCTCTGAGGGGCTCCTGGAGGAGGATTTGGGGAAGGGTGAGGGCAGCCGGGCCTGGGCAGGGGGTTTGTGGGGCTGGGCTGTGCCTCAACTTCCCCTCTCACTCTGCTCACAGGACCATGAGTGACCAGGGGCACAGGGACATTGTGCCCTCCACACCCACCCAGCCCCGCAGCTGGGGGTCAGCCTGGGTAGGCTCAGCCCAGGGGTGGCTGTAATTACCTGGGCTCAGCTGTAATTAGCACTCGGAGCTGGACACAACATACAACCCCGATGTCAGCCTGGAGAGGGAGTAGCCATTCACAAACTGCCCCCAAAACCCTTGTGTGTCCCCAGGGTGGGGTCTGAAGGGGCCATGGGAGGGGGACACACAGGTGTGGACAGGGATGGTGGTGTCAGGTCCTTGGGCAGGACCCCCAGGGCAATGGAAGCCTCTGTCGAGACCATCCCCTGGCCTCAAGAGAGGACACCTGCCACCCCAGCCACCAACCTCCAGGCCTGTGTCACCTCCATCCCTAAGAAATGACACCCCAATCACCTTGTTACGAGGTAGAGGTTATTAAGAAGAGGAATTAAGAAGTTTTCCAGGCTGTGGAAGCCTGGGGAGATGCAGCACCAGCATGGATCAACATGGGAGCAAGGGAAGACCCCACAAACCGGTCCCAAGGTGGTGACCCTGGAGCTGGCCAGTGGGCTGCCTGGCTAGCCACAGGGCTAGCTTTCTGGTTGGTCAGGTTGGTGACTGGCCAGCTGCTTGGCTGGTGGGTTGGCCAACTGGCTGGTGGGCTTAAAGGCCAACTAGGCGGCTGGTTGGTGATCTGGGTGGTTGGTAGCCAAGTGGCTCACTGGCAGTGGGCTGGCTGGTTGGACTGGGTGGTAGATGGCCATGGGGTGGGCTAGCTGGCTGGTGGGTTGGTTGACTCATTGGCCAGCTGATTGCCCATCTGGCTTGTTGGCTAGTTGGCTGGCTGGCCAGTTGACCAACAGGCTGTTTGGCTGGCTGGCCAGTAGAGCACCGTGCTCGTTACCTGTCCAGGTGTCTGTCTGTCTGTCTGTCTGACCAGTTGCCCAGTTGGCTGATGGCCAGGGGCTGGCTAGCAGGCCAGACAGTCGTGTCAGCCCTGGCCCCGGGGACAGCGACGTCCAACGCCAGGCACTGTCCCTCGCCAAACGGAGGAACCCGGCTGCAGGCGGGGGTGGGGCAAGGTGTGGGTGGCACATCCCTCCGTCCCTGTCCCTGTCACGTGACCGCTCATTACGGACATGGCGGGCCAGTCACCCTCCCGCCGCGCGGCAATTAAGGGCTGCCAACACCAGCAGTTAATTAGAGCCGGTGGTGAGCGCTGCCAGGTGACGGCTGAGCAGCTGGCAAGGGGACGGGCTGGGGACGTGTCCCCCCGTGGGCACGAGGGGTGGGAGTAGCGGGGACTTCGACTGATGGCACCAGCTGTGCTGTCCTTGGGGCACCCCACGGCCAGCGTGACGCAGCGGGGGTGCGCAGTGACGGTGGGGGACAGTGACGGGACATGCAGGGGTAGCACTGGGGAGTGTCCTGTGCGGTGACGGTGTGTGACACCCCAGGCCGTGCAGTGATGGTGACAGTGGTGATACCCCATAGGCCACCTGATGACATGGCACTATGTGACAGTCCCTGCACCAGGCACTGACGGTGACTCTGTGTGACAACCCACGGGAGCTGCAGTGAC
>NW_020885510.1:0-9137 GCF_003945725.1 Corapipo altera
GGGGGGGGGGCGCGCGGCTGCAGTGGCGCGCGCGGCTGCAGTGCCGCTCCCGGCCGTGTCCGCCAGGCGGCGACTGTGAGGCAGGGCCCGGCGCTCGGGGGCGCCCTTGCAAGCGACGCCCGTGGGAAAGCGGCGGTGTTTTGGCCCTGCCGAGCTTCTCCGACCTTAAATCCGGAGTCGGAGGCGCCCTAAGGATGCCTTGGGCTTGAGGGAGTGTGCCCCTGCTGAGTTCAGCAGGCGTTCGGTGAATTTGGGCTTCTGCGGGGGAATTCAAAGTTCCTCCCAGGAAATTTTCAGGCGTGCCCATAGATCTCCTCGCTGTTTGTTTGGGAGAACAGGGTTTTCTCGTCTGTAACAGAAGAGTCGTGGCATTTGCTGTTGAATGCCGGTGGCAGTCTAGTCAGAAGAGGAGCCCGTGCTTCACTAATTTTCCCTTTTTGTCCTTCGGGGTGACTTCTTACCAGGGATGTTCTTCTTGACCCCCCGGGGCAAACGGAGGCGTTCGCCTGGTCAGCGTCAGGAGCCATCCTAACTGAGGCCCTGCTGGGTAAGTGCTTTTCGTGTGACTGGCCGGCGAAGCTGTCTGTGGGAATGACCTGGCTATTGCTCGGTGCAGTCCTAATTAAGGTGTCTTTTACTCCGTGTTCCCAGGCTCCCTCTTTCCCTTCGGTCGCCGTGGATGTGCCGGACGCCTCTGGCAGGACTGAGCCTGTGGCTTTTATGTCCAGCGTGCCTGCAGGTAAGAAAAGCTGGGAGTGCAGTCCCTCTGCTTTGATTGCTGTGCCTCTTTGGTAGGGATTTTGGAGGGGAATCCCAGAGCGATTTGGTTTGAAGGGGACCTTCAAAGGCCACCCCGTCTTCCGTGGGCAGGGACACCTTCCACTGTCCCCGGTTGCTCCAAGTCTCATCCAGCCTGGCCTGGAACACTTCCAGGGATGGGGCAGCCTCAGCTTCCCTGTGCAGTGTGCTCTTAATATCTCTCCACTGGCATCATGAAAAATTTTGTTAGTATGTCCCTTTCAGTTGAAAACCATTATCCTTTGTCCTATCAGTAGAAACTTTGGTAGAAAGTCTCTTCATTTTTCTCATAAATCTCTTTATTTACTGGAAAGCTGCAGTAAAACTTCCCTGAATCTTCTTGTGGGGTGGGGTAAGTCAGAGGGACACGTTTCTCTCCTCCTGGCTGTTGGCATTTGCTCCCTGGGCACTGGCTCTTTTTCCCACTCCACTCTGGTCCTTGCCGTGTCTGCTGGGAAGAGTGGAGAGGAAGGGGCAAAGGTGAGCCTGGGGTCCCTGAGTTGTGGGGTTGGGCTGTGCTGAGAGGGGCAGGTGGGTCCCTGTTGGTGAGCCTGAGCCTTGTCTTGGGGGTTCAGGAGCCCGGGGGACCAAGCCTGGGGGGTGTTTGCAGCTCTGCCAGGGCTGGAGCTGACACGGCGCTGGGGGAGAGCCTGGAGCTGGGCTGGGCCGTGGGACAGGTGCAGTGGAGCTGGGGGAGGGTTTGGGACTCCCTGGGGAGAAAGGAGGGATGGATGGGCTGGATGGAGCCACAGGCATGTGCTCCTGGGAACACACTTGTCCAGGACGCTGGGATCCGGGTCAAACTCCAGTTCCCCTCATGTCCAGGGATGCAGGGTCTGAGGGACTGGATTTCCCTGGGGGTTTGCAGGAGACCAGGAGTGAAAGGAAATGTGGTGCCAGAGCAGGCTGTGTTTGCCTCTGAGGACAGAGAGCCTGTGGGCTGAGGTGAGATTGCTGTGAGTGTTGGGATGAGCATTCCAGGGAACGGGGAGCTTGGAATTCCAGGTGTTGATGGAACCATCGCCTTAGGTGTGTTTAGTTTGTGTTGGTGGGAGCTGGGATTCGGGCTGGAGAGCTGTTGCTGGAAACAAAGGGTGGAGAAAACCTGTTCCACGGATGTGTAAGGAAGGATGGAGTAGCAGTGAAGGGGAGTATTTCTATACAGTATCAATATTCTCCATGTGAGATGGAGCAGCGATGGGGGTGGTTGGGTTTGGCCTGGGCCGGTCAGGATCTGCCATAAACAACCCACCAGACCCTGAACCCTCACTGGACATGTCCAGCCCCTCAACAGATACCCAAGTTGTTCATTTGTTACAGAGGAAAAATGATTGGTAATTGCTCCTGATCTGTGGAGAATTTCCTTTGGAATGATCAAGCAGAGAGCATATCAAGGCAGGCAGAGCATTTCTTTTGGCTCTTTTTTTTTTCCTGCTTTGTCATTTTCTCTCTGGCTTCAATGTGTTTCGTGTTTTACCTTGAAATTCGGGGTGGTTTTGTTTGTTTGTTTAGGGTTTTTTCTTTCCCAGTTGAATCAGGCCTTCTGTGCATAGTCTGGTGTTGTCCTAGAGGACGCCAGCTTTGGTGCTGGGTCAGAGAGAGAGAAGGGGAATGACTTTTCATTCTCTTCCAAGCAGAAGTGGGAGGTTGTCTTGCCCCTCCCCAAACCACTGCAGGCACATGGGAGTAGCTCAGTGCTGGCTCAGTTCTCTGAGAAACACCCATGGGGGAGAGGTTTAAGTCTTAATGACAACGCTCTGGTCTCTCGATGGCAAAGACTGGGTGCTACAGTCCCAGCCTGATGAGGGAGAACAGGAACTTCTGTTCTTTGTGGCAAACCTGCTGTTACTCCTTGTGCAGTCTTTTCTTTCCGTTGTATGTGTTACTGTCCAGAATCTCTCCGAGGCAAGCTGTTAGAAATTTAGAGGTAGGACTGGAATTTGGGTCTGTTCCCTACAAACTCCTGCAAAGCCTGAAGGACCGGGCTGATGACTGCTCTTAACAAAGGTGGTTTATTAATATTCCATCAGATTTCTCTGAGCTCTGGGCAGGACAGGCAAGGGTTGGGGTCGGGAATTATGCAAGCAAGACCTGTTATTTCTCCTGTGTGTGTGTCAGTTTGGCAGGGCTGGGACAAGGAGGACTCGTGCGGGCACCTCCAGAGACAGCGGGAACGGGAGCGTGCTGCAGAGAAGGAAAGTTCCAGGTGGTGGGTGCTGAGAAATTTGTCCTTGCCTTGCCCTGTGCTCTGCACTTAGCAATGGGTCAAGTGCAGAAGTTTCCTGGGGACCCTGGAAAATGATGCCGGGTCTGGTAAGAAAAGTGAGGCCAAAAGAGCAGGACCTGGGTCTGCGAGCGTGGGAGGAACAAGGGAGGGGTCATCCTCTGCCTCCGGGAGGGAGGGCAGCTGGAAAGGCCCCGGACTAAAGCACGGAAGTGCCGTTCCCCAGGGAGCCCCTGCCCAGCACTGAGCTTGCTCCTGCCCTTGCTGTCCCTTTCCCAGGGGAGCCGAAGCGTCGGGGGCGGGTGCCAGGGGGGGATGGAGCTGCCGAGGACAAACCGGGAGGGTGTTTGCGAGGGAAGGGGGGAGAAGGAGCTCCTGACGGGCTTTTTTTACTTCTTCATCCCACAGAATTGCCACGAGAGGAAATACTTCCGAGAGGCTTCCCTCCGGATAAGCCCTGAATATGCCGGGAGGTTTCAGCCGGGAGAAAGGAGCTGTGGAAGAAAAGCAGCCTAAAAATAGCCAGCGGGGATCATCAGGTTTGCCAGCCAAGAAAAACAAGGAGGGAGATGAGGGAATGGGGTTCCAATTCCTGATGATTTGGTGGGTGTAGGAATGCTTTCTGTGTGTTTTCCAGTCCCTTGTGATTCCTGGGATGATTTTAAAATGATGGCTTTAGCAATCAACTAAATTGGAGATGTTGTTTTTGAGAGGAAATGAGGCCAAATAAATGCAGAGAGAGAGCGTGGAATCATCCTGGGATCGTGGAGTGGTTTGGGTTGGAAAGGATCTCAGGGATCATCTCCTTCCATCCCCTGCCACAGGCAGGGACACCTTCTAATAGACATCCAGCCTGGCCTTGGCCACTTGCAGGGATGGGGCAGCCACAGCTTCTCTGTGCCAGGCCACCCCCCCACCCTCCCAGGGAAGAATGTCTCCCTTGTGTGCAATCTTTCCCTTTCTTCTCTGCAGGAAGTGGGCTGGGACAGGGGAATTGGCTCCCCCGAGGCCGAGGATCAGAGCGGGCTCTGCACAGGGGACGACTTCCACTTCCGAACGGGGAAGGGCACTGTAACAGACAGATAACATACAAATGCCAAAAATTATGTTTCGCCGTTGTTTCTGCCTGTCAAAAACTTCCTACCAAAACTTCTGTGTCAGTTTTCCACCAGAAGTTCTCACCAAAGTTTCCCACTGGAGTTTTCCTGCCGAAAGATCCCGATGAAAGATCCCGATCTTGTTCGTCGTTATCATATCTCTGCAAACATCTGAACAGGGCTACGTGCCAAAACACCACAGACTACCTCCTTTGAACACTATAAAAGCTGAAGGGAAATTTGGGAAGATCAGGGAAAGAGGAGTGGGAAAGACAATTGGCTTTACCAGCTGAGAGTTTCCCCCCCCTCCTCGCCCTCACCTTTTTTCTCCTGCCACCGAAAGCTGCCTGCCCGTCACCAGAGACTGAACCTCTGCTGTCTGGAATTGGACCGGGACCCTCCGTGCTACCTACGGGAGTTTTTTCCCCCCGACCATATCCCGAGATCCTCGCCCGGCCTGGGGAGAAGCTCACATCCTGGCTGCATTCCAGACCCCCTGCAGCTAAAGAGATAACATCACCCCGAAAAGCGGCGGAGCCAGAGAGAAAAAAAAGGCTAAAGCTGCTTCTTTCTCTCCCTCTCCCCCCCCACTCCACAAATTGGCACGGACCAAAAGGTAGTTCTTGGCGGTAATCTTTTTCTATGCTTCTAAAAAGTCATCTTAGCATTTTCTAACCTTTTCTTATTTTTTCCTCTTTCTCTTCGCATCTCTTAGCAATTAATAAAAACAGTTTTGGCATCAACAGTTAACTTGTATGAGTTTTAATTTTGCTCAAGGGAACATTTGAATATAAAAATTCTTTCTGCAATATTTTAGCAGATTGTAACAGGCACCTTCGTCCCCACCCCCGGCACGGGGAAGGAGTAACATCTGCCTGCAGCTGGCTGGAGTTCCCACTGGCTCTGGGCTTTCTGCCCACGGGCCGGGATCACGGCCAGAGTCCTTCAAACCCGGGGAACAGTGGCCTCCCCAGCATCTCTGCAGCCCGTCCAGGGCAGGCTGCTGCCCATCGGCCCCTGATCACAGTGGATGTAGAAGTGATGGTGTTTAGGGAATGCCGATTGTACTTCCCTGACTTTGGCAACGCGGTCATTAAAAAGAGAAAAATAACAAGTCTATGGAGATGCCCTGCACTTGGGAGCTTGCGGCGCTCCGGGTTAAATCTTGGCTCTCTGATGTTAAAACTGTGGGCGAGGGGCGGTGGCCGAGCAGGGCCAGCGGCGGGGCCGGACGGGGCCGGCCCGGGGGTCCCTTCCCCGCGGGGTCGCAGCGGTCCCCTGGGGCCGGGGAAGGGCGGGTGGCAGCGGCGTTCTTGGGGGGGGCCGGGCGGGGCCTGGGGCGGGGCCGGGGGGCGGTGCTGCGGGGCGGGACGGGCGGGAGGTGCCGGGTGACGGCGGGGAAGCCGCGGCGGGGCCCGGGGGCTGCAGCTCTCTGGCTTCCCGGCTGGCTTTGCAGACATTTGCCACCTTCAGAGGAGGCACAAATCCCCGCGGAGCTGAGCGAGGGGTGCGGGGAGCGCAGGGAGCTGTGACCAGGGGAGGGTGTGCGCAGTGCCCCAAAACCCGCACCCCAAACCAGCCCGAAACAGCCCCAGAGCCCAGAGCGAAGCGCCGCGGGATCGCGCCGGCCCCGCCCCCCGGCCCGCCCCCAAGGACGCCGCTGTCCCCTTGTCCCCGCTCCCCTTGTCCCGGGAGAGCTCCCGGCCGGGCCGTGCCCGCGGAGCTCCCACCCGCCCTTCCCCGGCCCCAGCAGCGCCCGCCGGGGCTGCGGCGGCGGCGGGAGCCGCGCTGAGGGAACGGGGGGCGGGGCCGCGCCGAGGGGCGGGGCCGGCGGAGCGGGCGGGGCGGGGCCGCAGGGACAGGCGGGCTGCGATTGGGCGGAGGCGCTCGAGTGCTGATTGGGCAGCGCTGCCGGCCCGCGGTATAGAAGGGCCGGCGGGGCAGGTGCGGGCGGTTGTGTGTGAGGGCTGAGGGTGCGGCCCCGCTGCTGCCCGGGCTGCGGAGGGGAGAGCGCCTTGGCCGCTGGGTTTATGGACCGGGGGAGCTGGGGGGCGTTTAGGGGCGCGTTGTGCTGGGCGGCGGGGGCCGGGTAAGCCCGTTACCTGCCGGGTGCCCCCGGGGGGAGCCGTGGCAGGGCTGCGGGGCTGGTGCTCTCTGGGTGTCTCAGGTTTTGCTTTGGAATCCCAAAGCCTTTCCCCGCGCAGGGTTACGAGGCAAAGACTGGTCTCAGTTTCTTGGTGCTACATTAATGCTTTTTGCTCCTTTTCTGTCCAGTTGTGCCCTCAGTTGGGGCTCAGCTCAGTTCAGTGCCCAGCGGCTGGTGGAGTGTGGCGAGTTGTGCTTCCTGCCGGGCGGGAGCTGCCTTGGGAAGCTGCTCTGTACCCACGGCTGTGCCGAGCCCGGGAGTTCACACAGGTAAGGGCAGGGCCCGTCCTACCAGTGAGAAGGGAATTTGGCTGTGGGAGGATGGAATAGAGTGTATGCCTGTTAGCTCCGAGGACAGCCAACAGCTGGGAGGGACCCTGAGCAGCTTTGGTGGCACGACAGCAGTTTGAAAAGACCGTGGGTGTTGGAGAAGTGTCCAGGAAAAATGATTCCTTTTTTGCAGGGAGGCAGTTTGCAAGGACAGGGGGGTTGCTGTGCTCTCTAGCAGAAATACTCCCCTTGGGATGTCCAGGGTGAGGAAATGTTGGCCACGTGTGGGCTGGAGCAAAGGTGTGTGGGTGCCTGTGTGTGACACCCGTGGGTGTGCAGGAAGGGGGTTCTGGTGCCATTGGAGCTACCAGGGAGCCAAAAAGGGCACAGTTGTCTGAAAAAGGTGAAAGCTCTGTTGGCCTCTGTTGACACCTGCACCAAAGGAGATGCAAATTTTCCCCCTCTGGTTGCAGGCTTCACAAAGCTCCCAGGAAAGGAAATTTTAAATTCCAACTCACCTTTAGGCTAAAGGTTTCCTTGCTCTCTCAGCAGGGTGTCGAGTGCCACCGTGTCCCTGAGGTCACCCTTTCTGCTGTTGGGAGAGCACGAGGTGGATGGAGAGGATCCCCAGGCATCTGCAGGCCCAAGGGACTCGTACAGCTGTGATTTTCCTACAGCCCTTGTAAGATAGACTTTGAGGGTACCATGGGTAATGTGCCAGCTCTCCTGGTGGAGTTTTTGTCTTCTGCTGTAACTGAACATAAAGAGAAAAACTAAAGTCAGGTCTGTTCTGGAGTGTTACACTTGTGCAGAGCTCCTTCCCTCTGTTTATTTTCTGTTCTGGAAAGCACAGTCTGGGATTCCTGGGCACTTCCTATTAAATGATTCTCTGAAAATAATTTTGTACTGAAAGGGGAAAGGAGCTGTCTGAGGTCAGATATACCTAATCAGAGCTCTATGTTTTTCACTCAGGAAGCTCTTAAAATATCTGAGAGTGTGTAGGAATACCTGGCTTCTAAAACTCACCAGCTGAGTCTTAGAGGCTTCTTTGAAGAGCTGAGTTCAGGCAGCCAAATTGGCCCCCAGGAGGGACTCTGTGCCTGCTCTCCCGTGGCTCCAAGGGATCTCTGGGCCTTCACGCCGGCACCGAGATTTTCTCGGGAAGGGCCTCAGATCCCCGGAGCGGTCTGGGACACAGGCAAGATCCCCCTGCCTTTAGAAATGAGGCCTTCTTGTGGCTTCCTCCCCGTCCACGTTGGTGGGTTCCCAAGAAGGCCTCTTGAAATGCCTTTTGGGCTGTGCATTGAAGCCTTGGGAGCAAATTGGGCCCCCTGGAGGGACAGTGCTGTTGGTGCCCCCCGGGCTGGGGCACCCCGAGGACTCCAGCGCGCACCGAAAGGATTATTCGGGGAGATCCTCGGGGTGCCCGGCCCTGGGGAGCTCAAAGCAAGGTCCCTGCAGTGGATTCAGGCATTGCTCAGAGTAGACTGGACTGTGCAGAAAGGGAGCAGTTTGTCCTGTGGAGTTGGGCTGGCTTTGTTCAGGATGCCTTGGGAGGCAGGGCTGGAGAGGCTCCTCTGTTGGCTGTAGTGGTGGAAGGTTGTAGCAGGAGGGCTGGAGACCTTCGACCTCCTGCTCCCCCCGTGAGCCCCGACGGGACCGTGCACTTGGCAATGGAGGGCCCCCCATTGCTGAGTCAGCGGTTCCGGGGGCCAGGAGGGATGGGATCAGGAGGCCGAGCTCTGCCCGGGGCCAGGGCTGCAAATGTGCAACCAGGGAAAGAACTGAAAGCAGAGTGAGATGGAGGCCAAGCTCCAGCACGGGGATGGGCGAGAAAAGACCCTGGTCCTCAGGTGGAGCTTTGAATTCCCTGGAAAAATGGATCCTGTGAGATGGTTCAGGCCCTTGTGGGTGCAAGGACAGCAAGTTCTGACTGCAGGATGAGGTGGGAAACAAAGTGAAGTGGTCCAGAAAAAGCTGAGGATAAAATTGGTCCTGTGCCAGAGCACAGGTCCTGTGCAGTGCTTGTTGCTGTCCCTGAGTGTCCCATTGCAGTGGATGTTTCCAAGGGTGCCTTGTGCTGGGAACCCTGGGGGCAGTTCCCTTTCCCTGGGCAGGGCAGGCAGGGCACGTTTACCCCCCCTCGAGGGTGGCTCCACAGTCCCACCCTCTGCCCTGGGAGCCTGGCAGAACACCTGGACCCACTGTCCTTGCCAGAGAGGGGACAAGGGATGGTTGGATGGGTGAGGGAATGGTTCAGGGAGTACAAGCACCATTAGAATGAGTAGTGCAGCACATGGAAAGGAAGGGGGGCAGTTAATCCAGACAAAATCCAAGCACCTGCCCAACCTGTGATACTTTTAGGAACTCAGAGGCGTTGTGGTCCCCAGGAAGTGTTGCCCAGGACTAGGCAGGAGACTTCAGACTTGGTCACCCCCAGAGTGAGGTGGATTGGTTTGTTTGGCTTTTGGTGACAACAAGGTCCTCCTTTGGGACCAATCCTTGGCCCGGGCCATGAAGTCCCAGGGCAGAAGAGTGAGTTTGAGTGGGAAATGAGCAGCAGGGAGGGTTGGAAACAGCTCAGGGAGCAATTCAACAGGCTC